>NW_027458345.1:0-51828 GCF_050624435.1 Tenrec ecaudatus | reverse complement strand
CATGGCAGTGCTGTTTCTGATTGCAGGCTAAGAGATGTGGTGGCTAGGCGTTGATTGGGCTGCCCTTGTTTTCTAAGAGGCAGATTAACTTTCCAAAAGAGCATAGACAGTAATTCTTTCCAGTCTGTTTCAGTTTTGCTTCCTTGGTTATAACTGAACTGTGAAGACGGTTTCAAATCCCTGATTAAAAGTGTTATTTTTAAAATTTTTATTATTTTTAAAGTGTTATCTTAAAAAGTGTAATTAATAATCACCGTTTTCATTTTATGATACATATATATTTGTAAACAGGAAGGACTTTTCCAGTCAGTCAGCAACTTTCTCTCTGTCACCACTGTTAGGTTAATTGATCCATTTTTATAGATAAGAGTTAAGTAATAAATTAGGCATTTGATGTTAGTGTACCTTTGTTTGGAAGTATGATCAGCTTTCTCTTTGTTTTGGCCCGACTTTAAAAATAGAACGACTGTTTTAATGAATTTGTATATATATGTAATTAAGGAAAATGATTAATGTATGACATGATGTAGTTACATCTTGTAAGTTGTGTTGCTCATATGTATAGAATTTTCAAATAAAAACGGTCTAACCCAGTGGTTCTCAACCTGTGAGTCACCACCCCTTTCAGTGTTGAACAACACTTTGACAGGGGTTGTCTAAGACCATGGGAAAATACATGCTTCTGATCTGGTGAGAAAAAAGCTATCGCAAGCATCACATTGATGTTGGCCTTTTGTGCATACTTTTGCAAAATGTAGCATTTTATTTTACTTTTGGCACCCATGATATACCATACTTCAAGACAAAAATTCATTTATTTGTCATTAGAAAAAATATTTAGCAATATATAATTACATATTTTTGTGATTAATCACTGCTTTAATTATGTTTAATTTGTCACAATGAAAATATATCCTGAATATCAGATATATACATTATGATTCATCAAAGTATCAAAATTACAATTACAAACCAACAGGGTAGATGGGGCCCTCCCAGCCATCTTGCTTGGCGGAGCCGCAGCACACCACTGTGTCCCAGTCTTGGTGCAACAGACTCCATTTTGAGGCCTGCACCTCCATCTTAGCTCTCAAGACTGACCCCTAACCGACCTCCCCTCCCCTGCTCTACCCCAAATTCCTGGAACCAGCTCGTCCCAAAGCCAGAATGTTTTCTGAATATATGGTCACTCCAACCCTCCCTCACATATAGATAAGATTAACGACCCCTCTGAAGCACCTATGTGCGCAGATCCTCCCCAGCCATGATCGAAATACTCTACGGACAACCTTTTCTTTTCTCGCCTCTTCCTGCAACTGATTGCCCTCTGCTAGCTTCGTACCTTCCATACTTGTCCTTGCTCCGCAACCTTCTTAGACAACACGAAAACTCCCCCATCCCTGAACCATCTCCGACCTCTGCTGATCACCAAAAACCAGTGCATCCTGGAAAAGCTGTGTTAATTAAATCCCTAGCACCCAGACCCTTAGCACCCCGGTGGGAAGGCCCTTACACCGTAGTGCTCACCACTCCCTTGGCAGTCAAGGGTCTTGGAATAGATTCCTGGGTACATTTGTCCCGAGTCAAGGCAGCAGTGAACTCTGACCATGGCTCCCAGTGGTCTGGCTCAGTCTACTGGTCCTATGTCTCTCCGCCTCACTCGCCTCACCAAGCCAGCCAGCTAAACCTAATATAATTTCCCCTTTTGCTGGCGATTTTACTTGACTGAAAACTATACCAATTACGCCCGCACTAAGCGTTATGATTATTTGCTGGCCACCGCTGACTGCCCACCCACAGGGTGCAGAACACCCATATACTTAAATTTCACTGACTTTAAGCGGCATCAAGGAAAAGCTGATCCTATCATTTGCTACCTGTATGACCAGAAGGCAACTACCCAATGTGCAAAAAGGTGAATACAGAAAAATGTAGGGTGTCCTTGGTCTTCCTGCCAGATACTTTACCTTTCCCTTTGTCCCCAGGGATGATTCTACTACCATCAATCTAAATACACTCTCACAATCCCAGACCCCTGGGATAGCCGCTGGACACCTCTGGTTCCAGGAGCGTGGGACGCCACTCGCCGAGAGAAATTTCCAGACGCCAAACTCTATGTATGGAGGTCGCTACTCCAGGTCCAATCCACCATCCACTGTAATATTCAGATCCAAGACCTTCAACTCACTAAGCAAATTTCTAAACCTTCTGAGTCTCCCTTCTCCCAGCTTACCCTGCTACAGCAGGGACTGGCCATCGCCACTTTGCTGGACTAGGCAACCTCTCCACCTGCTGCATGTGTGCAGCCCTAGAACGCCCTCCTCTGGTAGCAGTACCAGGTCCTGCCCTGTCATATTTTCATCCAACGTACAGACCACAAAACCCATAACCATCCCCAATATTCCTCTGTACATCCAACCAGAAAACACTCAAGTGCCCTTTTGCTACTCCAATCCATCGACACAGACATGTAATGTCACCCAAATCCCCTCCAAACCACTAACAGCGCCAGAAAAAAATTTTCTTTTGGTGCAACTATACACTAAGCATTTAAACATCAATTCTACCTTACCCTTTTGTGCCTGCCCGTCACTCTGGTTCCGCAGCTCACTACATACACTCCGGCTGAGGTCCAGGACAAATACATCCAGGTATACAGTCGCCAAACTAAAAGAGCAGTTTTTCTTCCGATAGCAGTGAGAATCTCCTTAGCCTCAGCAGCAGGTGCAGTAGGACTCAGCGGCGGGACCCTTAGACCCTCTATCACCACAGCAGACAAGTTATCCACACGCTTCCAGCTGGCAGTCGATGCCTCTGCCAAATCTCTAGCCTCCCTGCAGAAACAAACAACCTCTGTTGCCCAAGTTGCCTTGCAGTGCCGTTGCACTTTAGACCTCATCACTGCTGAAAAAGGAGGAACCTGCTTATTCCTCCAGGAGGAATGCCGTTATTACATCAATAAGCTGGGAATTGTGGAAACTAGAGTCCAGACCCTCAACAAGCTAAACCGTGAGCTGCAAAACAACAGATTCAGAAGAGACGGATCCTCTTCCTGGTGGAACTCTTCTCTGTACTCCTTCCTAGCCCCCATACTAGAACCCATAATTTTAGTAGTAATTTTGCTCTTAATTGCTCCTTGTCTCATTCAGCTCCTGCAAAGTCGACTCCGCGAAATCACCCGTATAGCAGTCCACCAGCAACAACAACCTCTCCACCCTGTGCCAGGCCGCAACTCCCAGTACTCTGCCTGGAAAAGCCCCTCCCCTTGCTCTTCGCCCACTACCCACAGGAAGCAGTTACAGAAATGGACTAATGTTGTCCCTTTTCCCTATAGGGTCAGTCTAAAACGTCCTGTCTTGGCACAACAGACTCCATTTTAGCTCTCAAGACTGACCCCTAACTGACCTCCCCTCCTCTGCTCAACCCCAAATTCCTGGAACCAGCTCCTCCAAAAGCCAGAAGGTTTTCTGAAGATATGGTCACTCCACGCGTCCCTGACATATATAGGTAAGATTAACGACCTTCTCCCTTCGGAAGCACCTGTGTGCGCAGATCCAAATCCCCCCCCCCAAGCTATGATTCTCCCCAGCTGTTCCTGCCAGCAGTGGGCATAAAAACGCCGCCAGGATTTTTTCCCTGGCGTGGCTTCAATAGCTCAATACCCTGAGTTGCTGAACCCGCCACAAGTTCGCAATAAAGCCTGCTTCTAAAACTTAATTAATTGGGTCTTTGATTCTGTTTTCGAGTCCAAATAAACTTTTACACTGAGCCTCGAGAAGGCTTTGGGAGTCAAAATCCTCCCAGCCTCCAGGCAGCAGCGTCCCAGCCCCCTCCCAAAAGCAGCCCGGGAAAGCAGGCACAGAGAGGCACATCAAGTCCCGCACACCAGCAAGGAACGGCGCAAAGACCGACACCAGCAAGAAACGGCGCAAAGACCGACACCAGCAAGAAATGGCGCAAAGACCGACACCAGCAAGAAACGGCGCAAAGACCTACACCAGCAAGAAACGGCGCAAAGACCGACACCAGCAAGAAACGGCGCAAAGACCGACACCAGCAGGAAACGGCGCAAAGACCAACGACACCAGCAAGAAATGGCGCAAAGACCGACACAAAAGGCTGGGGCTGCGGCAATACGCTACAAGCGTCCCCAGGGGCCTCCACCGTATTGGGTGGGGCGCCACTTGGATTGGCTCACCTAGGCCAGGTGAACTCAACCCAACAATTCTCCCAAGGGTGGTGAGGTGAAAGGAGCCCAGAGGGGCCCACAACCCGTGAGACCAGCATGGGAAGGCCCACTCCTGGGGCCGGCTTACCTCATAGCTTCCAGTCACACAGCACCGCTTCTGTTCGAACATCACCGCTTCTGTTGGACCTCACCTGGGGCAGGTGTGCCTCGGTCCGCGGCTCCACGCCAGAAACAGCTCAAGCCGAGGCCTGGTTTGGGATCCTCTTGAGTTTTATGAGCGGTTAGGGAGGCGTGGTCGATGACGTAGTTCGACCTCATTGGCTGTATTGTTGAATTGAATTCACCTGGCCTAGGTGAGCCAATGCAGGTACAGCGCCCACCCAGGCGTAGCTCCCCCTGCTGGCTGGAAACCTGAACTTCTGAGCATGCAGTGAGCCTCTACTTCATGAGCCGGTAGCTCAGACCTCTGAGCTTGTGTAATGGGCCTGCCAGTCCCTATGCTAGCTCCCTAACAGGTTTTCCAGCCAAAGGTCTGCCTTCTGGGGCTGTTCTACAGAAAGCACTTGGTTCCTGACCCCTACGCATTCGGGGTGGTGGATGCCCTTGCTTCCATGCTTGCTTCTATGTAATTCTGGAATGGTCCTTGTTTCACACGGTCGGCGAGGTCAGGACTTCTGGACTGGTTGGCTACCAGGCACAAAATAAATAGCCAACGGATTGAAATCTCAACCCCTATATTGGTTTATTATGGACCACACAGACTTGTCTTCTGGAACTTCCCTCCTCAATTTCTGAACCCTTGAACTCCTTGCCACCTCTACGTGGAAAACAAGGATTCCAAACTCCGATCACCACATCTGCCTGCCCCCCCCAGTCCCTCTGTGGTCCCCCTTGTCTTCCAGAGGTGCATTGTCAACCAGCAAAGTCGGGCCTCTCCATTTCTCAGAAGCTGCAGATTGTTACGTGACATCACCCTGTGTTTAAATGTTAGTGATTATGCTATCTAAAAAACAAATCTGAGCCAACTGGGGACAAACAAAACTCATTTCAAACACCAGCTCTGTCTCCCATAAGGTCCCGTGTACAACTGCTACAACACAACAGTGGGTCCTGCTGGGTCTCCACTAGCATCTGGGAGGAAGGCTATTTATTACCGGGAATCCTACCTTGGTCCCTTGGTGTTAATTGCAGACTCACTGGGTGACGGATTGTATCTGACACGCACCATGTTTCCCGCAGCAAACACAACACTTTGTCAAACTCCGTTTGGTATTGCTCCATCCCTCCATCATTCTCCCTAATGACAAAAATAATTAACACATTCATATAAAAGCACAGGATGAGGAGAGCTTTAATTTATTCATCTAGTTCAGGGTCATCCCTGTTATCAATATATGACAAGTTAATGTCATATATTAATTAAAAATCAACAGTGAAGCAATTTAGGAAACTGAGGGATTGTCATGGGTCCTGGTTGTGACAGCATGTTTTGGGCATCATGGAAGATTACAGATTTGCCTTCTGTGGTATCTCATGTCCATCATCCAAAAACTACCTGCTCTTAAGGGTAGAGAGAGCGAGCTTGTCTTTGAAAAAGGTGCCTGGGTCTCTTTTCCGGTTGCCGCAGCGCTAGGAACCATGAGTACCAAAGTCTCTGGCGACACCCTCTACGAGGCGGTGCGGGAAGTCCTGCACAGGAACCAGCGCAAGCGCCGGAAGTTTTTGGAGACGGTGGAGCTGCAGAGCAGCCTGAAGAACTACGACCCTCAGAAGGACAAACGCTTCTCTGGCACCGTCAGGCTTAAGTCCTCCCCGCGCCCCAAGTTCTCAGTGTGTGTCCTTGGGGACCAGCAGCACTGCGACAAGCGAAGGCCGTGGAGATCCCTCACATGGACATCGAGGCGCTCAAGAAGCTCAACAAGAATAAGAAGTTGGTCAAAAAGCTGGCCAAGAAGTATGATGCCTTTTTGGCCTCAGAGACCCTGATCAAGCAGATTCCTCGAATTCTGGGCCCGGGCCTGAACAAGGCCGGGAAATTCCCTTCCCTGCTGACCCACAATGAGAACATGGTGGCCAAGGTCGACGAGGTGAAGTCCACCGTCAAGTTCCAGATGAAGAAGGTGCTGTGTCTGGCAGTGGCAGTTGGCCATGTGAAGATGACAGATGATGAACTCGTGTACAACATCCACTTGGCTGTCAACTTTTTGGTTTCGCTGCTGAAGAAGAATTGGCAGAATATCCGTGCTTTGTACATTAAGAGCACCGTGGGGAAACCCCAGCGCCTGTACTAAGCTACGGTTCAATAAACTTTATTGTTCCTGTTAAAAAAAAAAAAAAAGAAAGAAAAAAGTGCCTGGGTTTGGTAGCTGCTCACAGGATGGCAGGTGTAACGTATTATGAGAATTTAACAAGGCTCTGAGAAGACGGTTATTGGAAGTTCTGGCTGGAGGGCAAGGCCATGACTCCTGAAAGATTCTGGATCCAAAAGTCAAGTCAGAACTGGATGCCACAGACTTTCTCAATCCAGCCCTCTTTGCCCCTCCCCTAAGGCCAATACATTTCTTTTTTTTTTTTCTTTCATTCTTTATTTATTTATTTTAATCGTTTTATTGGGGCTCATAAGGCTCTTATCACAATCTGTACATACATCAATTGAGCAAAGCACCCTTATACATTCGTTGCACTCATCACTCTCATAATTCACCTTCCACTTGGGTTCCTGGTATCAGCTCGGTTTCCCTTTTTTTCCCCCCATCCCCCTCCCTCCCCGATCCCACCCCTGGTCCCTTGATAATTTATAAATAATTATTATATCTTATCTTACACTCCCCGGCGTCTCCCCTCACCCGCCTCCCCCTTGCCAATCTCCCAGAGAGGAGGTAACACATAGATCTCTGAGATCGGTTCTCCCTTTCTACATGCCCTTCCCTCCTGGTGTCGCCACTCCCAAAGCTGGTGTTGAGGGGTTCGTCTGTCCTAGATTCCCTGTGCCTCCAGATCCCCACTGCACCGCTGTACATCCTCTGGTATAACCAGGTCCGCAAGGCAAGGTAGGATTGGGGTCATGATGATTGGGAGGGGAGGAAGTGTTCAGGAACTAGAGGAAGGTTTTGAGTTTCATTGTTGCTACACTGAACCCTGAGTGGCCCATCTCCTCCTCACTACCCCTCTGGAAGGGGTGTCCAGCTGTCTACAGGTGGGCGTTGGGTCCCCATCATGCACTCCCCCTCTTTCATGGTGATGTGATTCTCACCACCACCCCACCTTTGATGTTGGAGACCTGGTCTCCTCTGTCCTTCATGATCACCTATGTTGGTGTGCTGCTTCCGTGTGGGCTCGGTTGCTTCTGGGCTAGATGGCCGCTTGTTTGCATTCAAGCCTTTAAGTCCCCAGACGCTATATCTCTCAGTAGCCGGGCACCATCCGCCTTCTTCACCACACTTGCTTATGCACACTTTCGTCTTCAGCCATTATGTGAGGGAGGTGATCACACAATGATTGTTTTTGTTCCTTTGTATCTGCTACATGGTCCATTCAACACTTTGTATTCGCTTAGGCCGTGTGCTTCTTCTCTGTGGGCTTTGTTGCTTCTGAGCTAGATGGCCGCTTATTTGCCTTCAAGCCTTTAAGACCCCAGACGCTATATCTTTTTTTGATAAGCCGGGCACCATCAGCTTTCTTCACCACATTTGCTTACACACACGGCTGTCTTCAGTGATCATGTCGGGAAGATGGGTATCCTGCAATGGCTGCTTAGCAGGGCGAGGTGCTATTGTATTGGGGGATTATGCATGAGGAGGCCCAATGTCCATCTGCTACCCTACTACTGAACCTATAAATATATGCATGTAAATCTATTGCCCCCATAATCATAAATATGTTTACATATGTACATGTCTGTATTTAGGCTTCTCTGTATGCACTTTGCCTCCTACTCCTTTCCTCTATTTCCTTTCGCTTTCCTCCCGACCCATTACCATGTTTAGCCTTCATTCTGGATTCAGTAGTTCCTCTCAGTTACCTTGCTCTTGGTCACTCCCTTCCAGTCCTCCCCTCCCCTCCCTCCTCTGGTTTTGAACCATTCGCTGTTCCCTTGTCCCTGTGTTGGGCGACACCTCCTCCCTTCCCCTACCTCCCACGCTCTCATGTCCCTCCAGGACCGTTGGTCCTGTTGTTTTCTTCTCTCATTATTTGTCCAGCCTATCTTGTCTAGGTGGACCTGCTGACATAGTAATACGTGCATACAAATGGATATGACTTTGACCGCGCCCAAGTGGCCCATAAGAACATGGCTTTGACAGAAGCAACATCGACACGCTGATAAGCAGAAAAGCCACTAACATACAAAATTTACTGGGTAAAAAAACAAAACAAATTTTAAAAGACTAAACAAAAAGATAGCAAATATTAAAAGAAAAAATTGCTAGTAGTTCAAGGTCCTTTCATTGGCCTTTAGGAGTGTTTTCTAGGTGTAGCTTGTGAGGCGCCACGTCCTGGCCCAGAAGACCATCCTTTCTACTCCCTCGGGCTCCCTTTGCTCTGCTTCCTCCGCTGCTCCATTGCATGTCCCCAGTGTTTGCCTCAGTGTGGCGGGGTCAGCTCAGTTGCCCATCCCCCATTGTGTCTCAGGTGCTGTCCCGTGTAGGGCCATGTGTTGGTGCAGGATGTCATATCTCGTAGTGTGGTCAGCTGAATGGTCCTCTCTGTATGATGGGCTCTTCTAGCTGGTCTATCGACTTTGGGCTTGGTGGACCCAGGTGTACTCCACTATGTCCTTTCTCCTTCTTTTGTTTCAGCTTCGTTCTGGATGTGGTGTGGTGGGTCAGTTCCTTTCCCACTCCAGACAATCTATTTTTGTTTTCTGTGGTATTCCCTTCGAGTGTGGGGGTCGGCCTAATTCTGGTTTGGGCCGGCTTGTCGTCCAGCCTCTTTGTGTAGACCTCTGTACTTTGCGTTGTCCTCCTTGTTTGGTGTGTCGCTAGGTTTCCGAACGGGCATTTGGACTATGTAGGTAACCTAGCGGGCACTTGGAGAGTCTAGGTTACCTAGCGGCACTTGGACTTCTAGGTTAACGAACGGGCACTTGGACTATGTATGTTGCAAAGCAGGCAATTGGACTCTCTAGGTTAGGTAACGGGCACTTGAACTATCTAGGTTTCTCAGCGGGCACTTGGAGGATCTAGGTTAACTAGAGGGCACTTGGACTATCTAGGTTTCTTAGCGGGTACTTGGACTATGTAGGTTAACTAGCGGGCCCTTGGACTATGTAGCTTAACTAGCGACACTTGGACTATCTACGTTAACTAGCGGGCCCTTGGACTATGTAGATTCCCTAGCGGGCATTTGGACTATGTAGATAACCTAGCGGGCATTTTGACTTTGTAGGTTACCTAGCGGCACATGGACTATCTAGGTTACCTAGCTGGCACTTGATCTATCTACGTTATAGCGGGTTCTTGGAGTATGTAGGTTACCTAGCTGGCTGTTGGACTATCTAGGTTACCTAGCGGGCACTTGGACTATCTAGGTTAACTAACGGGCACTTGGACTGTGTAGGTCCCCTAGCGGGCCCTTGGACTATGTAAGTTCCCTACCGGGCACTTGGACTATGTAGGTTCCCTAGCGGGTATTTGGACTATATAGGTTACCTAGCGGGCACTTGGACTATGTAGGTTACCTAGCGGGCACTTGGACTATCTAGGTTAACGAACGGGCACTTAGACTATGTAGGTAACCTAGCGGGCACTTGGACATTCTAGGTTACCTAGCTGGCACTTAGACTATGTAGGTCAACTAGCGGGCCCTTGGACTATCAAGGTTAGCTAACGGGCACTTAGATTATGTAGGTTACCTAGTGGGCACTTGGAGTATGTAGGCTAACTAGGGGGCCCTTGGACGATCTAGGTTACCTAGCGGGTAATTGAACTATCTAGGTTAACTAGCGGGCACTTGCACTATCTAGGTTACCTAGTGGGCACTTGGACTATGTAAGTTCCCTAGCGGGCACTTGGACTGTCTATTTTAACTAGCGGGCACTTGGAATATGTAGGTTAACTAGCGGACACTTGCACTATGTAGGTTACCTAGCAGGCACTTGGACTATCTAGGTTAACTAGCGGGCACTTGGACTATCTAGGTTAACTAGCGTGCACTTGGACTATGTAGGTTCCTTAGCGGGCACTTGGACTATCTAGGTTACCTAGCGGGCACTTGGACTATGTAGGTTAGCTAGCGTGCCCTTGGACTATCTAGGTTACGTAGCGGGCACTTGGACTATCTAGGTTACCTAGCGGGCACTTGGACTATGTAGGTTAACTAGAGGACACTTGGACTATCTAGGTTAACAAGTGGGCCCTTGGACTATGTAGGTTAACTAGAAGGCACTTGGACAATCTAGGTTAACTAGCGGGCACTTGGACTATCAAAGTTAACAACTGAGCCCTTGGACTATGTAGGTTACCTAGCGGGCACTTGGACTATATAGGTTACCTAGCGGGCACTTTGAATATGTAGGTTACCTAGTGGGCAATTGGACTATCTAGATTAACGAACGGACACTTGGAATATGCAGGTAACCTAGCGGGCACTTGGACTGTCTAGGTTACCTAGCGGGCACTTGGACTTCTAGGTTAACGAACGGGCTCTTGGACTATGTAGGTTGCCTAGCGGGCACTTGGACTATCTAGGTTAGGTAACGGGCACTTGGACTATCTAGGTTACGTAGTGGGAACTTGTACAATGTAAGTTACCTAGCGGGCACTTGCACTATCTAGGTTACCTAACGGGCACTTTGACTATCTAGGTTACATAGCGGGCACTTGGACTATGTAGGTTAACTAGTGAGCACTTGGACTCTAAGTTACCTAGCGGGCACTTGGACTATCTAGGTTACCTAGCGGGCCCTTGGACTATGTAGGTTTCCTAGCAGCCACTTGGACTATCTAGGTTAACGAACGGGCACTTGGACTATGTAGGTAACCTAGCGGGCACTTGGACAGTCTAGGTTACCTAGAGGACACTTGGACTATGTAGGTTACCTAGCGGCACTTGGACTATGTAGGATCCCTATCGGACATTTGGACTACTTAGGTTAACTAGCGGGCACTTGGACTATCTAGGTTACCTAGCTGGCACTTGAACTATCTACGCTGCCTAGCGGGTTCTTGGAGTATGTAGGTTACCTAGCGGGCTGTTGGATTATCTAGGTTACCTAGCGGGCACATGGACTATGTAGGCTCCCTAGCGGGCCCTTGGACTATGTAAGTTCCCTAGCGGGCACAAGGACTATGTGGGTTTCCTGGCGGGCATTTGGACTATCTAGGTTACCTAACTGGCACTTGGACTATGTAGGTTCCCTAGCGGGCACTTGGATTATGTTGGTTCCCTATCGGGCACTTGGACTATGTAGGTTAACTAGAGGGTATTTGGACTATGTAGGTTACCTAGCGGGCACTTGGACTATGTAGGTTCCCTATCGGGCACTTGGAGAATGTAGGTTAACTAGGGGCACTAGGACTATGTAGGTTACCTATCGTGCACTTGGAGAATGTAGGTTAACTAGGGGCACTAGGACTATGTAGGTTACCTACCGGGCCCTTGGACTATCTAGGTTACCTAGCGGGCATTTGGATTATGTAGGCTCCCTAGGGGGAATTTGGACTATATAGATTACCTAGCGGGCAATTAGACTTTGTAGGTTATCTAGCGTACACTTTAACTATCTAGGTTACCTAGCTAGCACTTGAACTATCTACGTTACCTAGCGGTTACTTGGAGTATATTGGTTACCTACCGGGCTGTTGGACTATCTAGGTTACCTAGCCGGCACTTGGGCTATCTAGGTTAACTAACGGGCACTTGGACTATGTAGGTTCCCTAGCGGGCCCTTGGACTCTGTAAGTTCCCTAGCGGGCACTTGGACTATGTGGGTTCCCTAGCGTGCATTAGGACTATCTGGGTTACCTAACGGGCACTTGGACTATGTAGGTTAACTAGCGGGCTTTGGACTATGTAGGTTACCTAGCGGACACTTGGACTATGTAGGTTCCCTATCGTTCACTTGGAGAATGTAGGTTAACTAAGGGGCACTAGGACAATGTAGGTTACCTAGCGGGCCTTGGGACTATCTAGGTTACCTAGGGGGAACTTGGACTATGTAGGTTTACTATTGGGCACTTGGACTATCTAGGTTACCTAGCAGGCACTTGGACTATGTAGGTTAACTAGCGGGCACTTGGACTATCTAGGTTACCTAGCAGGCACTTGGACTATGTACGTTTCCTAGCGGGTACTTGGACTATCTATGTTAACTAGCGGGCACTTGGACTATGTAGATTCCCTATCGGGCACTTGGACTATGTAGGTAACCTAGTGGTCACTTGAACTGTCTAGGTTACCTAGCGGGCATTTGGACTATGTAGGTTAACTAGCGAGCTCTTGGACTATCTAGGTTAACTAGCGGGCACTTGGACTATTAGGGTCCCTAGCGGGCATTTGGACTATGTAGGTTACCTAGCGGGCACTTGGACTATGTAGGTTAACTAGCGGACACTTCGACTATCTAGGTTAGCTAACGGGCAATTGGACTATCTAGGTTACCTAGCGGGCACTTGGACTATGTAGGTTCCCTAGCGGGCACTTGGACTATTTAGGTTACCTAGCAGGCACTTTGACTATCTAGGTTAACTAACGGGCACTTGGACTATGGAAAGAAGTGCCTAATGGTCACCAGGACCCATGGTTAATCCAGGCGTGGTCATCTGATTCCAATCGATCAGACCTAGCTATAAATCACTTATATGTCTGGGTAATTAAAAGCAAATATAAATTTTCAAAAAAAATAACGTTGCATGGGATAGAAAGAGAATACATAACAACATCAGACATAAATATGCCTCAAGACAAACTCATTGTGCACATCCAGAATACATAATGGCTCTTGCTAAGATGCGTTTCCCACTAGACCCTACCCCAAGCCAGTAAAAGCCAGAAACTCTACAGTAAACTGTGGATTGTACTACTCTGAAATGGGAGCTGTGTCTCTAGACCTAATTTGGGGCTGTTCGTGCTGAGGACTCACCAATACCTGCTGCAGTGACAACAGTCCAGGTGAGAATAAGGAAATCTGGATGACAGCCAGGATATAGGAGCACTGAGACCTCAAATTGCTTCTAGGCGAGCATGGCCTAATGGGCTTCCATTTATGCACCTCTGGCAGGAGGAGTTTGTTCTGGAAAGTAATGGTTTCTAAGGAAGTATTTCTTAAACTTTCACATGCATGCACTTACCCAGGTTCCTGGAAATCGGGCTGGGGGGCAGATTCTGATTTTGTGGGTTCAGGGTGGGGGGTCTAGGATCCAGCAGTTCTAGAGGCCCTGGTACTCTTGGGCTGTTAACCACAAGGACAGTAGTCCTAAACCACCAGCCACTCCTTGGGAGAAATATGAGGCTGTAGACTCCGGGCAAGAGTGACAGTCTGGGAAACCCACAAGGGCAGTTCTACCCTGTCCTGTAGGGTCACTATGAGTCAGCATCAACTCGATGGCATTAGCATGGGAGAAGCTAATGCTGATGTTGCTGGTTCCTTGACCTATCATACTTTGAGTGGCAAAGTCCCAAGGGCCTTCCCGGATGTGATGGCCAAAAGCAGTAGTGTTCACCCTTGGTCATACTTTGGAATCCCTTAGGAGCTTTCAAGCCTCCCATTGGCCTGGCGCCATCCCAGACCAATGAAGCAAGACTTAGTGGAAGCAGGATTCAGGTCACGGTCAGTGAGAAAGCCCCCTTGGCAATGCCAACGTACAGCCAGTGCAGAGTCGAACTGGTCGACGACTCCACATGACTCCATATACTTTGGTGAAGCCAGCTGTTTGGGCAAGGTTTTCAGAGTTACCACCCATGTAGACTTGTTGGTGATAGTGCATTAAATAGAGCACATGCAGTGCATTGCATGAGTGTCCTATGTCATGCAACCACACCAGGGGTATGTTGAGCCAATTTCTCTGGGAGACCAAGGGTGTTGGCTCCATCCTGAACGTTGGCAGGGTAATGGACTGACACAGAGGAAACTCATTCTCTTTGTGGTGGTGCACTAATGGGTTCTTCACAGAAGGCCAAGTCCATGGCTGCAGATGCTCACGGGGCTGAGGGAGCAGGTCAAATCCTAAGTCAGAGGTGGGTGTTTGCATATTTACATGCCCTCACTGCCATCAAGTCCATTCCAACTCACAGGCCCATGGGACTGAGTAAAATGGCCCCCGTGGGTTTCTGAGACTGTGATTCTTTAGAGGAGTAGAAAATCTCCTCTTTCTCCAGAGGAGCGGTTGGTCATTCAAACTGCTGACCTTGAGATTAACAGTCCAACCCCTGACCACTCTTGCCGTCAGAATTCTATTTATTTACACAAGTATATATATATCCTTTCCCAAAAGAACTCCACATTTTCAAATCATTCTTGACACTCATGGCCTTTTTTCCTTTATAGCCATGCCTTTGGTTGAAACACAGATATAAGAGAAATATTTATCTACTTATAGGGGTACAAAAGTAGCTTTGGTGGCATAGTGTTTGCATGTTGGGCTGCTAACACCAAAGTCAGCACTTTGAAACCACCAGCCACTCCGTGGGAAGAAGAGTCTGTCTACTCCTATAAAGAGTTACAGTCTCAGAAACTCACAGGGACAGATCTACTCTGCCTCATAGGGTCACTATGAGTCAGCATCACCTCCCTGGCAGTGAGGTAGATTTTGGTTTCATAGAGATACAAGTCAGTCCTGAGCTGCTAAAGACAAGGTTGGCAGTTTGAACCCACCAGCTGCAGAGAAAGAGGAGGCTTTCTATTCCCATAAGGAGCTACAGTTTCAGAAATACCCACAGGGGAAATTTTAACCTCTCCTGTAGGATCAATATGAGTCAGAATCGACTTATCGGTGGTGAGCAAGTGGAGGGGACCCTAAACAGGTTCCGGTGGACCTTAAGAGTTCTACTAATTGTGCATGCTCTGTAAAATGTAAACCAAGATTTTACTTTTGCAAACATTATTTTTTCTAAACACGTCTAACTGTGAAACCATACTCGCATGCGGGTCTTTGAACCTGGTCAGTGGTCTGGGGAAGTGAAGGGGCCTGACATCCTTTGTTGTTGTTAGTGCTGTCCAGTCATTCTGACATCACAGGGACCTTCTTTGCAACACAAGGCAGCACTGCCCGGTCCTTTGCCAGCCTCAGGGGTAGTATGTTGGAGCCCATGGTTTCAGCTACCGTGTCTTCCAGTTCACCAAGGAGTTTCCTCTTTGTGCTGCCTTATACCTGGTCCCTTTGGCACCTTGTGATCGCACAGGCTGGTGTGCTTATTTCATGTGGGCTTTTTTGCTTCTGAGCCAGATGGCCGTTTGCTCACCTTCAAGCCTTTAAGACCCCAGACACTATCTCTTTTGATAGCCTCTGGCCTTTACTTCGGGGTCTTCGGTCCCTGCAGAGTGGACACATGCCTGCTGTGCGGGTATGGGACGTGTCGGAGCGCAGCCTGGTGGCGGAGCTTCAGGAGCATAAGTATGGCATGGCATGTGTGGCCTTCTCATCCAGTGCCAAGTACATTGTCTCAGTGGGCTACCAGCATGACATGATCGTCAATGTCTGGGCCTGGAAGGTGAGTGGGCTGCTGGCCTCAGGACAGGCGGGGCCGGGAGGGGAGCCAAGAAACTGCTGACCGGTGGCCTTTACTTCCGCCTGCTGGCCTCAGTCCCTTTCTAGAGAACTCTGAGCAGAAAGGAGCAACTGGGTATCTAGGATGCTGAAGAAGGGGCAGAAGGAGAGGTCAAGTTCACAGCTTGTCTAACCTTCAGTGTGTAAGTTTCTTTTCCCTCAGCTCCTAGAAGCAGAGCCTTGATTTCCCTTGACTTTCTCTCCAGAAAAACATTGTAGTGGCTTCCAACAAGGTGTCCAGTCAGGTGACAGCAGTATCCTTCTCTGAGGACTGCAGGCAACCGGCACATCAAGTTCTGGTACCTCGATGACAGCAAGACCTCAAAGGTGAGGCAGCAAGTAGCCACTAGGGTGGGGTCTGCCCAGATATGTTCCACCTGCGCCCCCTTCTGCATGCTCAAAAGCCCCTTGGAAGTCTCAGCTGGGCCAGGTGCTATGTCAATATGCAAGGGAAGCCTTCTCCCTCCCTCCCCAGGGCCTGCTTTCCAGGGGGTAGCCTGCAGGGTGTGTGGGTGGCACCTGTGGTGGGTCTCCACAGGTGAATGCCACTGTACCCCTGCTGGGCCGCTCCGGGCTGCTGGGGGAACCTGCGGAACAACCTGTTCACTGATGTAGCCTGTGGCCGCGGGAAGAAGACTGACAGCACCTTCTGTATCACATCCTCAGGGCAGCTGTGCGAGTTCAGTGACCCGGAGACTGTTGGACAAGTGGGTGGAGCTGAGTGTAAGTGAATGCTTTGTCGGCACCCTCCCGTCTGTCACCTCCGGGCTCCAGGGCACCTGAGTCTGCATGCACGCTGGGGGAGGCCCCAGGCGGAGGAAGGTGTTTGGGAACCTCTCTGCTTGCTCGCCCTCTCTGTCTCTGCCTCTTCCTCTGCTTTCCTCTTCTGCTCAGCACACAGACAGCATCACAGTAAGTGTGCTGGCCCTGTCCGCTGCCTCTGCTGCCTTTCTCTGGGCCGGCCTTTTCTGGGTGTGTCTTTGCCCAAACCTCAGGTGCCTTATAAGGAAGGCTTGCTGACTCCTTCCCCCTAATTGCACGGGGCTGTGGGCCCTCTGGCCAGCTGCTGTTAGAGGGAGGGGCATTGAGGGGCTCTGCCCAGGGCAGCTGGCCTGCCTTGCGCTTGTCCTTGCCTCTTGGCTCATGGCTGTTGAGGTGTCCGGTGAAGGAGTGGACAGACGCCCTTGCTGACTGTGGCTTCTGTGCTCACAGACCACAGTGGCCCACTGCATCTCGGTGAGCCAGGACTACATCTTCTGCGGCTGTGCTGACGGCACCGTGTGCCTTTTCAACCCCTTCAACCTGCACTTCCTCAGCACGCTGCCCCGGCCCCATGCCCTGGGGACAGACATTGCCAGCATCACAGAGGCCAGGTGAGCGGTGTGGGTGGGCCCCTGAGTCCTGTCAGAGCCCCACTCTGTGCCAGGCCGTCCCTGGCATGCTGCAAGGAGAGGAGGGCACACATAGACCTCTGGGAAGACCCTTGCAGTCAAGCACAGGTGGGTCTTTTAGCATTTGTTGCTCACTGTGGGCAACCGTGGTAATCTGAGTCTGCAGTGTGGTAATTAATGCATTGTCCTGTAAACACCACAGCTAGGACAGACGGGCAGTTCCTTAGGGTTTCTGAGAGAGGCTGGAAACCTGACGGAGCAGGCCTTTCTCCCTCAGGGTGGTCCTGGGTAGCAGCTAAGGTAGGAGGGTCTTATTGTAGCCTCGGGCCTTGGGTTGGGTGATTGCAGGAAGTGAAGTTTTGCTCTGGTTTCAGTGCTGTCAGGAAGCGGGGCAGTTCTGCAGTTGGGTATATTAATTTCTCATTCAGGGAAGGAGTGGGCTAAATCTGCAAATGGCAGGAAATGATATATGACCATGACTGGTTTGCACAGTGCCCTTCCTTTTCCTCTGACGTGAGTCTAGAAGGGCCTGACATCTGCTTGGCTGCATCACGGCCACACACTGTCCCCGCCTGATGTTGGGGGCTATGAAATAGCTTGTGTTCTTTTGCAGAGCCCCATGGCAAGGAATGCCAGGCCAGCCGCTGCGTTCTTTCTCCAGTGACTGCTGGCCAACCTGCTGCTCCTCCCTTTAGTGCCCCTTTTCATTAGCGCTAACTCACCAGTTTGCCCTGTCTGCCCTGGACACCCTGACCCCCTCTTTCCTCAGTCGCCTTTTCGCTGGAGTGGCCAATGCGAAGTATCGGGACACCATCACCTTGACCTTTGATCCTGCAAATCCGTGGCTGTCTTGTGTGTACAATGACCATAGTACTTATGTCTGGGGTGTGAAGGGCCCCAAGAAAGTGGGCAAGGTGTATTCAGCTCTGTATCATTCCTCCTGCGTCTGGAGTGTAGAGGTACGTGGGCCAGGTCTGCTGAGACTGACCGTGTTTCCTGGCCTACCATTAGGAGCTGGGGTTCCTCAAGTGTGGAATTTGTTTCCTCCAGCACCCTTGCTCCCCAAGCTGTGCCCCTGGGTCCCTTCGTATCTGTTAATTGGCTCTGAGGATGGGAGGGGATTTTAGTGCTGACTCATCTCAGACGTTTTTCAGTATGCCCCTGTGCAGTCTTAGCTTGGCCTCTTTGGACATGTTCCTGAACTTGACCAAACCTTAGTTTCTGCAATTGTGAAATGACATACCTGATGCATTTGATTTTTACGAACAGGAGACAAAGTAAGTGGGAGATTTAGAATGCCTAGTACTTACTAGGTGCTTGGTTAATGTATATTCCTTTACTTGTTAAAGACAAGAGCTAATCATTATGACTTGCTTGCTATGGGACAAGCCGTTGCCTCCAGGGGACAGGATGGGGGAACTTTAGGCCCCCAAGGACAGAGGTTCAGGAGGGTTTAGCTGAAAAGGGTTGGGGACAAAATTTATTATCTCCAAGGGAAAGATACTAACTTGACAATGAAGAAACGGCAAAACCCACCCTTAGCCAAGTCATTAAGGTTAACATCCCGTGGCAGCAGCATGAATCTGGTGAGAGGGTACACTGAGAGGTTTCAAAATGTTCCCAGAAAATGTTATGACTCTTAAGAACTCCCAATAAAATGTTGAACAACAACAACCAACGTTGATGGAAAGTTTCTTTTAGTTCTGTTTTTCCATGCAGCCTCCTCCTAGCATTGTGTCTGGTATTCTTGACCCAAATGTATAAGGAACTTAGGATAGTCATGAGGAAACATCAGGCAACCTTCATTTGAGGTACACCTGCCAGAGTAACTTATCACACTCTCCCAGGTGTCAGGGTAGGAAAGACAAGCAAAGACTGAAAGCCGTTCTAGACTGGGACAGATGACACCCATGTGCCGTGGGGGCTCCTGGGATCCTGGAGCAGAAGAAGTACATTCGTGGGATAAACAAACAAACTCATTGGCATTGGGTTGATTCCAACTCAGAGCAACCCCCGCTGGTGACATTTAAATAAAGTCTAATAATGTTGTACCAGTGTGACCTCCGTGGTCCTTATCACTGTGTACTGTAGTGCATAAAACATTAATACGAAGGGAGACCAGGTGAGAGAGTTGAATGTGACATATCTTGACTCATTTTTCTAAAGGTTCAACCCAAAAGGTAAAGTAAAACAGCTCTTGATGGAGAGGAAAAGGTGGAAGGGGGTGGGTGATGATTCTTTCCCCCCGCTGCCTGGCACTGAACGGCCTCTCCTCTCTTCTCATTTTGCAGGGTCCACGAATTGCAGTTCCTGAGTGAAATGCTGAAGGTGGAGGCCCATGAGTCAGAGATTCTGTGCCTGGAGTACTCGAAGCCAGACACAGGTACCTGGCCCTGGCCTGGAATGGCCTTGAGTGAGCCCCTCCAGTCTGGCCAGAGCCACTGATACTTGTCCTGCCTCTTGACTATGGGGCTGATCGTTCTTTTGGCTACCAAAAGAGTTAGTGATCCTTCTTGATGTCTCTGAAGGCTTCTTGTTGTTTCTGAAGGCTTTGGGGAGGACTGCATCTCAACTCTGCCCGACTCCATGGCTCATGTGGCTTAAGGATGTGGGGCTCAGTTTCTCTGGGTGCTCTTTGCTGGGCACTCATGTTGGGCTGCGATCCACAAGCTCAGCAGTTTGAAACTACCAGCCGCTCTGCAGGAGAAAGGTGGGCCTTTCTACTCCTGTAAACAGTTACAGTCTCAGAAGCCCATAGGGGGTATTCACTATGAGTCAGCATTAACTTGATAGCAGCAGATTTGATTTTTGTAAAGTCTTTTTAAAGCCAACCAAAAGCTGAATCAGTGAAGAAGATCTGCTTTAGACATTGTGCTCTTTTAAAGAATAATCTGTCTGTGATCAGATTGACACAGGAACTTGGAAGGTTAGGTGAAAAGTTTAAGGGGCAGTGAGCTTATGTGTGTGATGGAAATTTGGAATTGGAAAAGGACAGTGAGAATGGCTACATAATTTCAGAAATATAATGAATGTTAGCAAATTGTACATGTAGAAATGATCGAATTGGTATATATTTTTGTGTGCATTGTTTTAGATCAGGGAGAAGACTCGAAGTTCAAATATAATTTACAGAGACCCCCCTTGTTAAATCTTGAATGGGACAAAGTCCAGAAAAAACAAATCATCTGGTTGAGGGAGACCGTAAGCATGAGGCCATAATGGGGACTGAAGGATTCACAACAGCTCGGTCACATGGAAAACAAAGGAAGCCCCTTTAAAAGTCAAGTTCCCAGCAGATCAGACCATCACAGTTGGAAATGTGACTACAGAAATGGGAAAGGGACCATGATTGGAGTAAATACATTATTGCAGATTAGAAAAGTTTACAGGACTGGTTCAGGGCCCTCCAACCATCTTGGTCAGGGCATGAACGTGCAACCTCAGTACCCCAATTCCCATCAAGGGCATACTCAGGCAAGTTCTTGAGGGCTAGACTACTCCTCACCAGGCTGGCCAGAGGAGTGGGTGGAAGCAAACAAACTCTGCCTGAGGGCAAAGCATTTTACGTTGCTAGTTCAGAGTCATGGAGCTCTAGTGCCATAGAAGGTTATGGGTTGGGCGGTTAACCACAAGGTTTCACTCTTCAAAACCACCAGCCAGCTCCAGGGAAGAAAGATGAGGCTTTCTACTCCAATAAAAATATATAGTCTGGAGATTAAAAGCCCCAATGTAAGTTAACTGGGTTGATTCCTACTAGAGGGATAATGTGTGTGGGCCAGATGCTTGCAAGGTCCCTCAAGGCAATGCTGCCAGACTGCAGTCTCTGCTCCCTGCTGGTGGAGACAATGGATTGCTTTTCTCTAAAACTTGGAACCATTAGCTTGGTTCCAGTAGGTGGAGTTCACACCCTACTCATAATGGTTCATATGGAGATCCAGAAAACAGGTCAAAGTTAAGCTGCCATTCTAAATGTAGGATCCGCCCATTTTGTCACCTGTATACCCCCAATCCCTCCTCTTCCTATTGCATGTATGCCCCTAGACCACCCCTTCTCACCGCTGTATAACATAGTCCAAGTCCTTCCTGTGATGTATGTCTTTACCCTCCCGTTTCCAATTCCCCTTGTCCTCCTTCCCTTCCCCCTCTCTCCATGTGGACCACCAAGTGGGGCTGAGGTGAGCAATGCTACCATGATATGTGTGTGACTGCATTATTGTAATATCTCTTCTATCTCTCATGCTCCCAATGACTTTAATATTTATATCTCAACCCTTTATGTTTCCAGGGCTTTCAATGACATTAGGCATCTTTTCAATGTTTATGAATCATGCTTATGAACCTCTCTTCTGTTAGTTGTCTGTGTGTATGCATTGCCTGTATTAAAAACATATAGAACCGAGCAATTTGTCTGGAAAAATAATTTATAGGAACTTTATGTTAGATTGCCATGCGTTTTGCATAGCCAATTGTTCTTTTAAAACACTTTTCTTGTCATTGTGATACCATGCTAAAAGGTAAAAACATCTGTATATAGTCAAATAGCTTTATCTTTCCTTTAAAGACATGAACCTTCGTGTCTTGCTTAAAGTTTCCACCTCACTAAAGCTAAATTGCTACTCTCGAAAATAAATCCCTCTAAGTTTTTAATGCTTTGAATATTTTATCGCTCTAATCCTCCTGGAGTTTATTTTTGAATGTAGTATGCTCCTTCCTTTGATTTCTTGTAAATTCAGCCAATTCAACCACTCATTAACCAAAGTATTCCTTTACCACTGGATTGTTTTGCCACCTTTGCTTTGCATAGCATATAGTTCTAAATTATATCCCAGACTACTGAATTATTTGCCAGAGTGGCTTTACTAATTGTACACTGGCATCACAACACGCGGGAGCTTCGGAAAGATCGTGGGAGAAAGGAATGAAAAGAGAAGATAATTTCCCATGAATTTTTGAAGCTTCCTCGTACAGGTGCTTTACAGTAAGTCGACATTAGGGTTTATAATCAATAAAAAATTCAACTGTGATCCAAGAATGAGGGGCGTGACATTTCCTGGTTGAGACAAAAGCGAACAGGCGAGCAGAATACGAAAAGAATTGGTTAACCGATGAAACTGCAGCCAAGTGTTAGCTGTTATCACAAAAATGAACACACAGAATATTCTTGAACTTGGAAGTGGGAACTTCAGCCTTTCAACGGCCATCGACGGTGCGGGGCAACATCCCCGCACTCCTACGCTCAGGAAGGGGGTTCTGGGGTCTGCGGCGCCGCGGGGCACAAGTGGGGCGAAGGGCTGCGAGGGAACGCCGAGGCAGAGGGGTCCCCGCGAGGCGGCTGCGGGCCGCTCCAGAAGGCAGGGGTCCGGGGGCTCTGCGGTCCCTCAGGACCCTCCAGGAGAGGCTCCAGAAAGGCAGCTGGAGGCCCCGGCCGGCCGTGCAGCTCGCTGGGAGGCGCGGGCGCACGTGCTCCGCCGGTCCGGGCGGCGGGGGCGGCTGAACGGGCCCTGGCCGTGGGCGGCGGGCGGCGGGCGGGCGCAGTGCGGCGCCGGGCAGGCGGGAGGTGACCGCGCGGGGCGGTCGCGGCGGCTGGGGCTACTGACGGCACACGGATCCGGAGCGCACTGCGCGGGGCGGGGCGCCGCGCAGGTGAGAGCGGCAGCGGACCCGGATGCGGCGCGGCTGAGGGCGGCCGAGGGCGGGGGGTCGCGGCGGCTAGCTCTTGGAGATCCCGGCCGGAGGCTCCGGCGCCGGTGCTGCGCTTCCTGCCGGCTCGAAGAACGAGCCCGAGCCTGGCCGCCCTCGGGATGCCTTGCTGAGGCTCCGCCGGACGTCCCCAACAGGGGGGCGGGGCGGGGCGGGGCGCGTTCGGGCGCCTCCTGAGGGCGCCTCAGCGGAGAGCGGCGTTGGCGCCGTGGAGTCTACGCTCCACGCGGGCGGCCCAACCCGCCTGCCACTCAGGTGTCTTTTTGCACGGAAGTGAGTTTTAGGAGCGGGAAACCTGTGGTGGGCGTGACTGACGTGTTTTTAAATCATTTTCTATACATTTAAAGCTGTAAAGGCAAAACTTCATGATCCAATTAATATAGCCAAAAATTCAGGCTTGATAGAAACATTTAGAATCCAGGCACTGGGGGTAAAGTCCCCTTATTCCCATCTGTTATTGGAGGAAGGTATGAGAGAGATTGGATACTGCGGTGGGAAGAAATAGAGCCAAATAGGAATGTCTGCTTCTATAGGGAGAATGTATCAGCCATGCGCTCACTTTAAGGCAGCACAGCTTTAAGGGAGAATCTGTGGAAATGATAGATTACCGCAGGAACATGAACTTGGAGTATATCTCCAACTAACAGAGTGGTGGTCTTCCAGCCATGGAACATTAGTCTCCCAGATTCCCTCTGTACCAGTCAGGGAATAAGTCCCAGTATTATTTCCCTTGGTGCTAGTATCCCACATTTCCCCTCTCTGCATTATGTTTAAGATTCAAAAAGTGTCACGGAGGCAACATGGTCTCTTTTCATATCTATTAGCTTCCTATAGAAGTGACATGAGACTGCAAGCATCACAATTATGATAAAAAACACAGTCAGACTGGAACTTAAGCTATGTGAAGTACTTTGCCCCCAAGCTCGCGGGTCCAACCCTTCCATGCTACTCCTCAATTGCTTAATCACATCAGAGCCAGGAGAAGCCTCAAGCTTGTCTTTGAATGTATAGAAAATATCCTTTTTAAGCTGATCAATATCTAATGAAATGTTTCCCTTAAACCCTTGCAAATGTTGGCCTCTCCATCTCTTCCTTGTCCATCTTTCTCCAAAGGTGGTTGCGTCCTTTTAAAGGGAGTCCATCAGTTTTATTCTGTAAAAAACATACATGCATAGCCTTTTCTCCAGGTGAATGGACCTGGATCCCAAACACAGTTTCCATCATCCTCAGATTTCTTAGGATCAATTTTCTCTGTAGAATTGAAAACGTGTTTATCTTCCCTAATTTTATTACAAGCTTTTAGTAAGGAGAAAAATTTTTTAGTTAAAATGAGTAAATGAACTTTGTCACACATAAGATTCCTCTTCTCCTCCTTCTGTTTTAACAATTTAAATAGTAAAGCATTGCTAGATCTTGAACCAGTAAAAGTACTAGTTAGATAACCTTCATTGTTATGTGAATACTGGCTCCCATCCCTCAGAGAATTAAGAGAGCTAACTAATTGGGAGAACTTCTTATCATACTTTGAAAGACTGAAAAAATTCTTAATAAATTTGTTCAGCTGATCTTGAAGTAACTTACCAAGCAGACATTTTTTCTCCAGGCTTACCAATAAGGTTATAGGCTCAATTGAGCCGTTTTGCCTTTCAGGCTTCTCACACTGTATGATTTTACCTTGCAATATTCTGTCTTGGTTAACTTCACTCATTCCCTCTATGCTGGCTTTAGGGGAAGTTAATGGGAGGGCCTTAGGCCCCCCTGAATGCCCTAAGGAAATGACCCGGCATCCACAGTTAACAAACCTTTTTCCTTCCATTTCTAATTCCATGTGGGGGCGCTGTTTCTCCACAACAGCAGTCCAGAAGACTGCTTGATTTATAGGGTGGTCAAACTTCTCAAGTACTCTTTCCTGATAGGTATAAATTTTTACTCTAGAAATGCAAGGAAGGGAAAATTGGCTTAAGCGATCCTACATTTTTACAAACCATGGTATATCAGAACTCATTACTGCCTTAATTTCTTCTTCACAATCCTGACCAATAACTCCAGCAACACCTTGAGAATTTATGTTGGACTTTCTTTTTTTTTTGGACTTTCTTAATAAACTTCCTATAGTTCTTTTAGGTAGTGGACCCCAATTACTGCTCTTCGTTTCTGATTCAATCACAGTTTTGGGCTTTTTCTTACAACTCTTATCAACTCCAGTATCAATTTTAATTTCTTGAGTACTAAGGTTAAATCTTCCTGATAGAAACTGTATTAATCTTTCAATAAGAGGTCCCTGTTTTTGAGGATCAAGCTCCTGTGAAGGCTTCTGAGCCATCTCTTGGTTATTCAAACCAACTGCAGTGAGAACAGAGACTAGGTTTTTGCCTCTTTGGCTAGGTCTGTTCTCCTGCTGTGAGGCTGCTAGATAAAGGCGATTTCTCTCAAAGATCTTCTTTGCTCCAGTAGGCAGACACCTTGCCTACCACGCTCTGCTATGAGGGCTCTGCATCAAGCTTCTTCCACTATTTTCCCGCCGGGAAGTCTTTGCTAATGGCGACCCTTCACTGTTGATTTTTGAACGACATTGGCTCGCCCAATGAGTTCCCTTCCTACAATGGAGGCAGAGTTCAGGTTCGTTTAAACCCGATCTCCATGGTCCTGGCCCATGCTCTGACATTGGCCGCAGCCTGCTCTGCCTACACTCTTTTGAAGATGACTTGTCTTCCCACAACTAAAGCACTTTCTTCCAGGTCTGATATAGTTTGCCAATGAAGCTGCCATGAGGTCTGCCTTGTATTCCTCTGCCTCTACATTCCTGCATATCCTAAAATAACCCAGCAAAGTGCCCTGTTCGCTGTAGGGATGCAAGGCATTTTTACAGTGCTTATTAGAGAAATCATAAGATAGCTTGTGCACTAGGTCTCTTACTGCCTGAACATTCTTCACACATTTGGAAATAGCATCTTCCAGTCGGGACACAAAGTCAGCGTAACGCTCATCATTCTGTTGTCTTATAGCCCTGTAACGCGGCGTTCTCTCTTCTGATGGAATTATCTTTTCCCAGGCCCTTAAGCAAACCTCATGTATCTGTCCTATTGTCTGTTCAGTAAACTGTAGTTGAGACTCAACTGTAATATAATTTGCATCCCCTAGCAATTGATGAATTCCTATATCTATCCCATCCTCAGCATTCTTCCCAGCTCTTGCAAGGGCTGCTTCCTTCCACAGCATTTGATATCACAAGCATTCTGAAGAGTAAAGACAAATTCTCACTAAAGCTTTCCAATCTGTAGGGGTCCAGCTGTCAGACTCTGCTAGAGCCCTTATCATGCTAATTACAAAATGTGAGTCTGGGCCCTAGTCATTGATTGCCTGCTTGAGATCTTTTAGCAACTTAAAAGGCAAAGGCACTGTGAATTCCTTTTGGTTCTAACAGGATAAGACATCTTGCATTCTAAATCTTCTTCTGCAATCCCTCTTCCTACTCTGGAGAGTAAAGGTGCTTTCCTATACTTTGCTTCTTTACGTCTATTCTCTGAGCTACTCTTTTCAATCTGGATATCTTGGAGTTCCACTTCCTGAACTTCACCTTCTGTGCTAGCTCTCCTAGTTTGCATTTCTTTGGAGCTAATCTCTCTACCTTCAGGGCTGGCTTGCTTGATTGTTTTACAATCTCTGGCCTTTCTTACACTAAATTCCAGCAGGAGAGCAGTTGCTTTTACTATGTCCCCTTCTGACTCAGGCTCATTCTTTTAGCTCTGCCTAAAATCTTCTCATCTGCCTGAAACCCGTTCTCACTGCTTCTCATCTGATTTAAATTTGGGCATCTTAGACGTTGCCTGTTCTGCTTCTTGGCTTTCTCTACCTTTGAAAGCAAGGGAGCTTCCTGGGATTGTTTAATAGCCATGCTTTGGATCTTGCAATCCACTGCCTCTAGTACTGTATCACCTTTAAACCTTCGGAGTCTGCAGTCTCGCGAGAGCATACAGGCTTTGGCAATGAGGTTCTGTTCTAGAATTGGAGGCTTTAGATAACAAACCAATCCCTGCCTTTTCAGTTTTTCCTAAAGTTTCTTAACCTAAATCATGCTTATTCACAGACACTTTAGCTTGCTTTTCTAGATTTGAATAGACACAAGACTTCTCACTAGACTGTTCATCCTTATTCTCTTCCTCCTGCAAAAGTTTTAAAACCATCTTAACTTGTACCCACAGAGACCACTTCTCCATAGGGATACTCTCCCCATCTCTGTGCTTCCTTTAAGTTGACAATGACCTCCTCCCAGGTCTCTAAATCAAAAGTTCCTTCCTCTGAGAACCATGAATTATACCTTTTTACTACTTTTAGAAAACATTGTATCTTTTTCTTCGTTACTTTTACACCTTGTCTTTTCAGTAAGTAGAGAGCATGGTACCATAAGTTTCAGGTTTACTTTTACCTTGCTCCCATTATCCTCTTTAAAATTCTAATTCACTATTTCCACTACTTCTCTGTCAATCCCCACACCGGATCCTCACTTCGCACAATTTTCAAATTCACTCTACGTACCAATGGGGCCATATAATTGTTATATGGGATATAACTCATATTGTCTCACGTTGTGCGCCATTTGTCTGGGGAAGCCCGCCTTGTGCTGGGGCTCCAGCCTCCAGCCCAGTCCTTGAGCCTCCTGCCTGGTCTCCATCCCACCTCCCTTCGTCCACACTGAGCGTGGACCTGGCTGGTAAGATCATGGCCATCCAGGAGGTGAGCATGCTACCATGAATTGTGTCTGACTGCATTATTGTAATGTCTCTTCTATCGCTCATGCTCCCGGTGACTTTAATATAATATTTATATATCTCAACCATACAATTGTGCTTATTGAACCCAAGATTACTGGTGGGGGGCTGGCACCCCAACTCATACCACAGTACATACCATTTGTCTAGTTCTTCAATGCTTCCTCTCCCGCTCACTCCCTCCAACTATCATGACCTCAGCTCTACCTTACAAAGCCGGCTAGACCAGAGCATGTACACTGGTACAGATAAGAACTCTCAACACACAGAATCCAGGACAGATAAACCCTTCAGGAACAGTAATGGAAGTAGTGATAACATGAGGGTAGGGATGAGATGGAGGGAACTGATAGCAATGATTGATGTATTAACACTCACACCCCAGGGGGACAAGCAACAGAAACATTGGTGAAGTGAGACCTTGGACATTGTAAAATATGAAAGTATAATTTATCAAGGTTTCATGAGGGTGGGAGAGTGGGAGAGAAGGGGGGAAAAGGAGCTGATACCAAGGGGTCAAGTATAAAGAAAATGATGATGGTACCATAGGTACAAATGTGCTTGATACAATTGATGTATGCATTGTTATAAGTGGTGTAAGAGCCCCCGATAAAATGACTTAATTTTTTAAAAGTGTTTAGGTAGATCTTGATGGAGGATAGATTGAGAAACAATAGTTTCAGAATTTGATAATTTTGCTTAATAATCAAACTGAAAACTCACTGCCATTGCATCTTTTGTGACTCACAGCAACCCTGACTTTCAGCAACCCTATTGGACAGGGTAGAGCAGCCCCTGTGAGTTTCTGAGACTGCAACTCTTTACAGGGGTAGAAAGCCCTAACGTTTCTCTCTCAGAGCGGGTGGTGGTTTTGAACTATGTGGGTAGCAGCCCAAGTGAAAACCACTATGCCACCAGGGCTCCCTGTGCCACATAGCGGGAGCTGTTGTTTTCCCAAACATTCACTTGGCTATTTCTTTTATAAGAAGCCAAGTAATTTGGCAGCTTATTTCTGTTCCAGTTTTCTTATATAGAAAATGTGGTGACAGTGTGAACCTGTTTGTTGTAGTTTATGTGAACATAATTGAGTGATCTAGACCAAGTGAGCTAGACCAAGTGAGCTGACTGGTCAAAAATCAGACCTGTGGATTGCCAAATTGGTTCTGCTGAGATTGGGGCTTTCCTGGATCCACAGGCTTCCTCCAAGCTGTGTCCGAGAAGCTCTGCATTTTAGAGCTACATTTTATAGTTGAAAGAGAGGCCTAAGGAGGGAGGGAGTCCTTAAGCTCTAAGACCTTAATGCTGTCATTGCTGTCCTCTTTTAGTGTACCTGCAGTTTCCACACTGCAGTGGGAACCATTGAAACAGCTGTTCTCATTCTCTGAGATGGTGTGCCACCCCACTCCATACCACCACCACCTCATCCCTTTCTCTTATTGTAGAGATAATGCCCCTTCCATATGTATCTCAGATATTCAATTAATGAAGAAAGACAAAAGTAGGAGAAATGATTTAGATGAAGGAGACCATAAGCATGAGGCCATAATGGGGTCCAAAGGCTGTGTGGCCATGTCGCTAATTATAGAAATGGATGAAATCTGCCACAAAAATGTGATTGGAGGCAGAGCAATTCATCACTCTCTCAGGCAGGACTACATAAGTGAGAATGGGGCCATTATGGAGACATGGAGACGATCACAGATTAGAAAGGCTTACTGGATTTGTTCTGGGGCCTTCCGACCACTATAACTCATGACCATAGGGTCTTAGACTTTCCCAATTTCCATTGAGGACCTTCCCAGGGAAGTCCCAGAGGGCAGATTGCTCCTCTCTGCTCTGGCTAGTTGTTGTTGCGTGCCATTGAGGACACTTGGACTCGTCGTGACCTCACATACAACCGAATGAAACACTGTAGGGTCGTGCACCATCCTCACAATTGTTCCTGTGCCTGAACCACCGATGAAGCCACTGAGTCCATCCACTTCTTCGAGGACCTCCTCTGTTTCATGGCTTCTCCACTGTTGTACCAAATAGGATGTCCTTCTCCAGGGACTGGTCTCTCCTGACAACATGTCCAAAGTATGTAAGATGGCGTCTTGCCATCCTTGCCTCTAAGCAGCACTCTGGCCTTATTTCTTCTGATACAGATTGGTCAGTCCTTCAGCAGTCCATGGTACTGTCAGTAGTCTTCTGGTGGACCACAATTCGATGCATCTGTTCTTCTACAGCCTTCCTTATTCAGTGTCTAACTTTCACATGCATATGATGCAATGGAAAATAGCATGGCTTAGGTCATGTGCACCTTAGTCCTCAGAGTAACATCATTGTTCTTCAACACTATAAAGAGGTTTTCTGCAGCAGATTTACCCATTACAATACATCTTTTGATCTCCTGACTGCTGTTTCTATGAACATTGATAGTGGATCTAAGCAAGACAAAATCCTTGACAACTGAAGCCCTTTTCTCTGTTTATCACCTATTGGTCCAGTTTTGGGGATTTTGGTCTTCCTTATATTGAATTGTAACCCATATTGAAGGCTGCAATCCTTGATCTTCAGCAAGTGGTTCAATTCCTCCTCACTTTCAGCAAACAAATGGCGTCATATATGCACACAAGCAGGCTCCCAAAAGTTAGTGGAACAAGGAATCAAAAGAGAATGGAATTTTTCAGGGACTTTTTGAAATACCAGTGTGTGTGTGTGTGTGTGTGTGTGTGTGTGTGTGTGTGTGTGAGAGAGAGAGAGAGAGAGAGAGAGAGAGAGAGAGAGAGAGAGAGAGAGAGAGAGAGATGTGGGCATAAAACAAACATCAAGCAACATAAGGGAGAATGCTGTTGGCTGCTGTTGAACTGATTCCGGTGCGCATGCACAGTGACCTGCTGTGTGCACCATAGTGACCCCTCAGAAGCAGATCATCAAGCCTACCTTTCAACTGAAATTCTGAGAATTCACAATTTTCAGAAGTATGTGGATAACAGTGAAAGCCAAAATTCTATTTGCACAGTCCCCACGTGGATTAAGCTTCCAGTGAATTCCTTCAGACCATTGACCAGGGATGTGAACACTCTTGCCACCAGGCAGAGGGCATTGGAAAGTGGATTACCCCTTAGGCAGCCCATGGTGGGGCTTAGAGACTTGCCTAAGTGTATCCTTGAATCGAGGCTGCCATTCTGGGCTGCACAGTCATGAGTCATGCCCCCAAAGCCTTGGTTGTTTGGCCCTGGACCACTCTTGTAAACTGTCCTGTTTAACACAGGTCCCAATCCTTGTCCTATTCTTGCTTCTGTAGTCCCACCTGGAACTGTGATGTTGGGATCTGCCGCCATGTCCTTTCAAGTCTGTGAATCTCAGATAACCCTTACATATCAATAAGACCTCTTGCTAATAGTTTCCCTCCCCTCATCTCGATGGCATGTGTTTGTCCTGTTTAAGATTTAATAAATTATCTTTGAGATTTGGGATATCCTCTTACCCTAAAACACAAGGCATCTCTGGGTGTATTCCAGCTGCCAACTTTTTAGGTAGTAGTCAAGAAGTTCGCTGTTATGTCACCCAGGAAGCTGGGGAAAGGATGATCACCAGAACAAATCCATTATTCCCTCCACTCGCTTCCTAGCCTTTGAATCTCCACCTTGGAGGCAACTATGGCCTTTCTGTTTCTTTTTGATGATCATGTACGCATGTCCAAGTAAAGCTTACTTTTTACTCTTTTGTATCGCCTATTTCATTAAATATTATATTTTGGAGATTCTTCCAAATGGATTCATACAGAATGACCTCATTCATTTAAGAGTGCATGCTGTTACACAATACAGCTATGATAAAATGCATCTAACCAACCTCTCTTTTTTCTCTGTGTATTTTACAAATTTTCCTGTCAAAATTGACCATATCTGAGTTTGCTTTCAGGGACACCTTAAGTCTAGTACCCCTTGAATCCTAGGGCCTGGAGTCCTCCTCCTCTTCAGAACCAATCTCTGTGCAGGTGTGCTGGTATGTGAACTGTGAACCCTCTCCTTAAAATCAAAAAATAAAGCCCAAACTCACTGTCATCAAGTCACTGTTGACTTGCAGTGACCCTCTGAGTTTCTGAAACTCTGTCTATGGTAGTAGAAAAACCAGTCTTTCTCAGAGCTGCTGGTAGTTTTGAACTGCCAACCATGTGGATCACAGCATAACTGTTAGGTTTCTCGGGTGGGAAATACCTCAGTTCTTGGCATCACAGGAGAAAGAATTCATGTCGAAGACTGATTGTTGATCCAAATGGGTTTGTATTAAGGAGAGAAGGTGATAGAGGAGAAGAGAAGAGAAAGAGAGGAGAGAGGGGGAAGGGGGAAAGAAAGGATTGAGAGAGAGAGAGAGAGAGAGAGAGAGAGAGAGAGAGAGAGAGAAAGAGACCCCACAGAAAAACAGGGAGGTGGTCTCCAGGTTCGGCCTTTAGTGGCTTCGGCTGGGAGGCGTGGTTGACATTATTGATTGACCCCATTGGCTGAATTAAGCCCACCTGGCCTGGTTTGCACCCACCTAAGTGCACTGCCTCCCTGCCTCATGTGCCTGAATTTGGAGCCTGCCCAGTAGACACCCTGGTCCCAGCTCTAGCTACCTAACATAAAACTACACCATAACACTACTCCCTCCTAAACAGCATAGCTAAAAATATGAGTTGAGCAGAGAAATTGGTTCTTAAAAGAATGCCTTCGCTTACAACCGATTGTCATTTTAAATTTCACTTGATGGTGTAGAGAGAACCAAGAGATCATTCCATCCCTCAGATTACTTGTAAACTACTGCAGAAACCTCAGGAAAGCCAGCAATTGCCTGCAAGACTGAGGTAAGAATCTCAAGGTTGACTCCCCAAACCATACGCATTGCTATAGAGTTGATTCTGACCCATAGCAACCTTACACAGGACAGGGTAGAACTAACTACCTCTGAGTTTCCAAGTCTGAAACTCTCTATTTTTGTAAATCATTTTATTGGGGGCTCTTACAGGTCTTATAACAATCCATACATCAATTTTGTCAAGCACATTTGTACATATGTTGCAATCATCATTTTCTTTGTATGTGAGCCCTTGGTATCAACTCCTTTTATTTCCCTCCCTCCCAACCCTCCCTACCTCATGAACACTTGATAAATTATTAATTATTATCTTTCATATTGTACAGAATCCGCTGTCTCCATTCACCCAAGTTCTTGTTGTTCATGCCCCCCAGTCACCCCCTGGGGAGCGGCGTGGTTATACAGTGATCATTGCAGTCAGTTCCCCCTTTCACACCCCACCTCTCCCCCACCCTCATGGTATCACTACTCCCATTACTGTTCCTAGGGGGTTTATCTGTCCTGAATTCTGTGTGTCCAGAGCTCTTATCTGCACCAGTGTACATGCTTTGGTCTAGCCGGATTTGTAAGGTAGAACTGGAGTCATGATAGTGGGGTGAGGGTTGGGAGAGTCTGTAACTCTTTATAGGAGTAGAAAGCTTCACAGGAAAGTGAATTTGAGGCTGAGACCTTGGGAAAAGTTTGGTCAAGATAAACAGATGTGGAGTGGTGTAGGGAAGGAAAGATTAAAAATAACCTGGTCCAGGATCCTCACAAATTTTAAGTTCATTTGACGCTCCCTAGGGAGGAAGGAGGAAGAGCTATCAGCAGGCAGGCTGTGTCATGCCTACAGCCTCTACAAAAATGCTTCCTGACTCTTCTCAGAAATTCTGCCAGGTGCTACCAGCCTCCTGAGTCTGAGAATGGTTCCTCTATGTTCTTATTAAGCTGAGGAAGGTTGGCACAAAAATATTTGGGAATCCAAGGAGCATGGTGAGGTCATTTCAGGGGGTCATGAGGAATGACTAGTAGGGATTTCAGCCAAATTAAAGGGCTTAGCAATTTGAATACCAGCTGACTCTGACCTTGATCAAGCCTCTTTACCTTTCTGGGTCAATTAAAAAAATTATTTTTTACCAGGTTTCTACTATATGTCAGATATGGGGAAGCAGTAGACAAACCAATAGAAGCTAGGAAATTTGATCCCACCTGTACAGATGTTGCTTCTAAAGACAGCATTCTTTATGTATGAGTTTGCCAGTAGTAATAATTGTCGTTAATCGTGCACTCTTGCCTGAAGAAAAATCCAAGAATCTGTGTCTTTGTACCTCCCTTTTGACACCCTCAAGGAACCCAGTGGTGCTGTGAGGAAGGCATTGGCCTGCTAACCCAAATACTGGCAGTTCAAACCCACCTGATGCTCCAAAGAAGATGAGACTGTCTGTTCCCCTGAAGATATATCCTTTTGGAAACCCCACAGAGCAACTCTACTCTGTCCTATGAGAGTCAGAATAGACTAGTGAGGACAGTAGATGTGGTTTGGGTTTGGTTTCAACACCTCCTCCCTGATCTACCTCATTACATCACAGTGCCTTAATCAGCTCCCCAAGCTGGTTTGTTTTTATGGCAGATTTTCTTTCTCTCCCCAAGTGCCTGATTGTGGGAAACAGAGGGATTTCTCCCAAGCTGTCTACCCCAAATATATTCCAAACTCAGCTGCTTGCAAATGACTATGCACTTGGAGGTCATCAGGAATAGATCAGGGGTCATTCTCCCTAAGAGTTATCAGCTATCTAGTGCAAGCAGACACCACTGCTTATCCCACAACAAGTAGGATTCACTCCCTTCTGATAAGGATAGTAGTTGTCTGTTTCCTTGTAGGAGACACCAGAGAGGTCAAACCCATCCAAAGATGACCAAGGTTAGGCTGCCATCCTAAAACTAGAATCAGCCCATCTTGTCACATGTATACCCCCCAATCTCTACTCTTGCTATTGCATTTCCATAGACCATCCCCTCTCATTACTGTATCACCTATAGCACATCCCCTTCCTGTGACATGGGTCCTCACCTGTCATTAGGGGGCTTGCATGCCCCCAGAGAATATAAAAACCTGGGTTAGCATCAAATATCTCTCTTTCCACGTAGACCACCAAGCGGGGCTGAGCTGAGTATGCTACTATGAATTGTGTCTGACTCCATTTATTTCAATATTTCTCTTATGCTCTGTAACTTTACTATAATATTTATTTATTATCGCTATACAATTGCGCCCACCGGACTCATAATGATGTGTTAGGGGCTGGCTTCCCCTGACACCTGATGCTTATTCTTCTTCTGTCACCTCTGCCCCCCCACCCCCCACCTTTCTTCCCTTCCTTCTCTTCCCACTGTTGGCCACACCATTGCTGTGTGTGTTGCTCGACCTTTTTTGTGCAGGTCTCTGCAGGCAGTTGGGAGAAGAAGGGCAGTGAAAGGGACTGAACATGCCACTATCTGTGGGCAGGACAGGATGTCTGATGCTTTGCTGGCTCTTTGATATGTGAGACCAGCAGCCAAACCTACCCCTTTAAGAGCCTGGAGATGATGACTGAAGGCCTTATGCAAATTTTTTTTTTTTTTGCAAATATTTTTACCTTACTTTTATTGTTCTTTGTGTAAAGTGAGGGGCTGGGCAATATGTTTTTAAGACTCCAAGCTCGAACATTCCAAGAAAGTAAGCATTCAAATGTTAAATGCAGGAATTACAAATACTCCTTGACTGGGATGGGCGTGCTCTGCTCCCTGCTGCTGGAGACAATGGATTAATTCTCCCTCAAGCTTGCAACCAATAGCTTGGTTCCTGTAGGTGGAGTTCACACCCTACTGATATGGTTCATATGGAGATCCAGACAGGTCAAAGTTAAACTGCCATCCTAAATGTAGGGTCCGCCCATCTTGTCACAAGTATACGCCCAATCCCTCCTCTTCCTATTGCGTGCATGGAAGGCGGGGGTCTGGGGGTCCCGGGGCCCTTCAGGGACCCGCCAGTCATACAGCTCGACGGGAGGCGCGGGCGCGCATGCTCCGACAGTCGGTGCGGCGGCGGGGACGACGGCGGCGCGGCGGCGGCGGCGGCGGGCAGGCGGAGTGCCAAGCCCGGCGGGCGTGAGGTGACGAGCGGGGCGGGCAGCGGCTGGGGCTACTGACGGCTCACCGGATCCGGAGCGCACTGCGCGGGGCGCCGGGCAGGTGAGAGCGGCGGCGCGGGACCCGGATGCGGCGCGGCTGAGGGCGGCCAAGGGCGGTGGTCGCGGCGGCGCCTGGGCCCCGCGCTGGCCGGCGGCGAGTTCCCGGAGGTCCGGGCCGGCGGCTCCGGCGCCCGTGCCGCGCTTCCTGCCGGCTCGGAAGACGCGCGCCGAGCGGCCCAGAGGACGCCTTGCTGAGGCGCGGCCGGATGTCCCTGGCGGGCGGGTGGCGCGTTCGGGCGCCTCCTGAGGGCGCCTGAGCGGAGAGCGGCGTTCGCGCCATCGCGTCTACGTGGGCGCCCCGGACCCGCCTGCCACTCAGGTGTCTCTTCACGCAGAAGTGTGTTTTAGGAGCGGGAAACCTGTGGTGGGCTTCACGGACGTGTTTTTAAATCCCAGCGCCGCCGAGGAGCCCTGGGGCCTCGCCCCTAACGCCCTACTTTGCCCAAGGGGGTAAGAATGCGTGTCCAAAAGGTTGCCTGGCCAGAGCGCAAGTGCTTGTGAATGGTAGCGACTGGGAAGGCTGCACCTCGCTCCGCTGGCCGAAGCCTGGCTGCTGGGCGGGTCACGTTTATTTCCGAGCTGCTGTGGTGTGGCTGCAAGCTCCGCTGGAGTAGCTCCTAATGTTGGAGCCTGTCGTCGGCGGGTAAAATAGCATCCCGGGGCCCCTTCCTAGAGTGCTTCCTAGCACAAGCACATGGCGACTCGGAATACCTGTCCCAGGTACCTGGGGGCTGAGGCAACCCAGTGAACGTAGGATAATTTACGGGAGGTCCCAAACTTGAAGTGCTTTGCTCTTTAAATAATCTCAAGTGTCACTTTATCACTGGTTGCAGACTATAAACACACCGAAAGTATGAAACACCCACTCCCCGCACCCCCCCCCCAACTACATTGGTACTTCTAAAGGGAGTGACAAGTGCCTTTGTAAACATCATCTTGGGCTGTTACTGTCTGGTGAAGTCGTCATAATTAAATTAGATGAGTACTTATTTTGAAGCACTGAATGGCTGTTTGGAAGTAGTATTCCTAAAAAAATCATCTCCAGAGAGTCAGAATCGGGGTTTTTTTTTCTTCCAAAAGCTGCATTGTAAGGTTTCAGTGGAAAAGCAGAAGTGTTTGAGTGTAATGTAGCTAGCATAGGAGAATAGAATCTTAACCGAGTTTCCCAAGGCAGGTGTGAGCAAATCTAAACCTGAACCGAATTTACTTCTCTAAAGCACAAGTGATACACAAAATCAACAACTCTGCCTTACATCCCTGTTCATGGGGATGTTCTACTGGCAGGGGTGTTATTTAGAAGTGGGGAAAATGGGAGTTTTCATTTATTGTTGCTTTACACCGCTGACCTGTGTTTCTTGGAGACTTATCCATAAAGATTTTAGATCCATCTTGCTATGAATATCAACCAAACCGATTGGGAGTGGGGTGGTGGGCATATGAACCTTGTAGTCTATCCTGTGTTCCTCTTTGTGTTATTCACACTGTCCTGTAAAAGGTGAAACGCCACAGCGGAAGCATTAATAGGCATTATAAAAGACACTGGTGTCTGAAGTCTGATCTTGGCTCAAGCTCTGGACTGGAGTTTAAACAATGTCACTCCATCTCTCTGTCTTTCTGGATATCTTTTTTTAACATTAATTAATTCAAACTGAAAAGGATACTTAATTAGCTTCCTTTCCTCGGGTCTTGCTCTCTTGGAGTTATTTAAGATTGCTTTCTTTTTTCTTGTTTAATCATTTTATTAGGGGCTCTTACCGCTCTTATCACAATTTCTGATTTCTTTCTTCCACTTTCATATAAGGTATATGAATATAGCGACTTTGTTTGCCTTCTAGAGTATCCCCAGCATCCAGAGTAGTGCCTGAATCATTTAACTAATGTTGAATATGAAATGAATGCCATGTGTAATAACATCTTCTGGTTCCACATATAGCATGTATTGAAAGGTCTCAGATTTGTACAACTGAGGAAATAACCAGGAGACCTAGAGTTAACCTCTTAGGTGTTCTTACTCAGTCTTCATTAACAGCTGCCACTTTTGTCTTCATAAAAGTACTCTATCCATGAAGAAGATAAGCATTTAGACGCTGTCCTTGATTACAAAAGCAAATGTGAATTTCTCAGTCATGCTCATGTATACTAGATTATTAGCATTTTGGCAGCCAAGGGACCAAACAAGCTTTATCAGTTTTGATTTTTTGGGGCATCAAATTTTGGTCTTGACAGTGGATTGGTTCTAGAGTGTGGTAATTTGATCAACATCACAATCCTATAGGAAACTTCAGATTTTTGCAGGGGGTAGATTTAGTTCACTTTCATTGTTTCTCTTTTCCATCTAAAAATTACCCACTGTGTGTGTATGTGTGTAACTGTGCTTGTGCACCTATGTATCCTTGGACCCACAGCCATTAAGGTGGCTCTGGTTCATAGCGACCCGATATACGAAGTGCTTCTTTGAGAGCTCTGTTTGGTTATAGTAGAGGCCCTGTGCAGCACAAACATGTACCCACTTAGCTACTACTAACTAGGCTAAGAATGGAAAGATTGGTGGATCAAACCAGTGGGAAGTGACTTGCAGGAAAAGGCCTGGCAGTGTACTTAAAGAGAATACAGTGATTGAGAATCATATGGAGCAAAGTTAGGAAGCTCACTGTGAATCAGAATCGACTTGTGGCGGTGTGACCCACAGGGGCAGTTCTACCCTGCCCAGTAGGGTCATTGTGAGCGGTAGCACTGAATTTGGTTTGTTTTTGATTCAGAGGAAGATTTAAAGAGGCTATCTACTTCCCTTTACAGTTACAATCTCAGAAACTCACAGGGGCAGGAGTTCTGCCTGTACAGGGTCCAAGTGAGTCAGCATGGACTCAATGGCTGTAAGTTTATATTAATTTAAATCAGGATTTTGATCCGATTCAATCATGTCTGAAGAAGCAAAATCAAAAGAGACTCCACATTTTAAAATTTGGATGAAGTCGAAAGAAAACCGGAATGGGAAATCTTGTAGATTTTATCCCTGGATTATAGGATTTGGCAGAGGGTTAGGGAGTCCTTTTAGGAACCTAATTTAGGAGATTGGATGGGTGGTTAATACACATTCAAAATGGTGCAGCTGCCATCTTTGAGCATGGCAGTGCTGTTTCTGATTGCAGGCTAAGAGATGTGGTGGCTAGGCGTTGATTGGGCTGCCCTTGTTTTCTAAGAGGCAGATTAACTTTCCAAAAGAGCATAGACAGTAATTCTTTCCAGTCTGTTTCAGTTTTGCTTCCTTGGTTATAACTGAACTGTGAAGACGGTTTCAAATCCCTGATTAAAAGTGTTATTTTTAAAATTTTTATTATTTTTAAAGTGTTATCTTAAAAAGTGTAATTAATAATCACCGTTTTCATTTTATGATACATATATATTTGTAAACAGGAAGGACTTTTCCAGTCAGTCAGCAACTTTCTCTCTGTCACCACTGTTAGGTTAATTGATCCATTTTTATAGATAAGAGTTAAGTAATAAATTAGGCATTTGATGTTAGTGTACCTTTGTTTGGAAGTATGATCAGCTTTCTCTTTGTTTTGGCCCGACTTTAAAAATAGAACGACTGTTTTAATGAATTTGTATATATATGTAATTAAGGAAAATGATTAATGTATGACATGATGTAGTTACATCTTGTAAGTTGTGTTGCTCATATGTATAGAATTTTCAAATAAAAACGGTCTAACCCAGTGGTTCTCAACCTGTGAGTCACCACCCCTTTCAGTGTTGAACAACACTTTGACAGGGGTTGTCTAAGACCATGGGAAAATACATGCTTCTGATCTGGTGAGAAAAAAGCTATCGCAAGCATCACATTGATGTTGGCCTTTTGTGCATACTTTTGCAAAATGTAGCATTTTATTTTACTTTTGGCACCCATGATATACCATACTTCAAGACAAAAATTCATTTATTTGTCATTAGAAAAAATATTTAGCAATATATAATTACATATTTTTGTGATTAATCACTGCTTTAATTATGTTTAATTTGTCACAATGAAAATATATCCTGAATATCAGATATATACATTATGATTCATCAAAGTATCAAAATTACAATTACAAACCAACAGGGTAGATGGGGCCCTCCCAGCCATCTTGCTTGGCGGAGCCGCAGCACACCACTGTGTCCCAGTCTTGGTGCAACAGACTCCATTTTGAGGCCTGCACCTCCATCTTAGCTCTCAAGACTGACCCCTAACCGACCTCCCCTCCCCTGCTCTACCCCAAATTCCTGGAACCAGCTCGTCCCAAAGCCAGAATGTTTTCTGAATATATGGTCACTCCAACCCTCCCTCACATATAGATAAGATTAACGACCCCTCTGAAGCACCTATGTGCGCAGATCCTCCCCAGCCATGATCGAAATACTCTACGGACAACCTTTTCTTTTCTCGCCTCTTCCTGCAACTGATTGCCCTCTGCTAGCTTCGTACCTTCCATACTTGTCCTTGCTCCGCAACCTTCTTAGACAACACGAAAACTCCCCCATCCCTGAACCATCTCCGACCTCTGCTGATCACCAAAAACCAGTGCATCCTGGAAAAGCTGTGTTAATTAAATCCCTAGCACCCAGACCCTTAGCACCCCGGTGGGAAGGCCCTTACACCGTAGTGCTCACCACTCCCTTGGCAGTCAAGGGTCTTGGAATAGATTCCTGGGTACATTTGTCCCGAGTCAAGGCAGCAGTGAACTCTGACCATGGCTCCCAGTGGTCTGGCTCAGTCTACTGGTCCTATGTCTCTCCGCCTCACTCGCCTCACCAAGCCAGCCAGCTAAACCTAATATAATTTCCCCTTTTGCTGGCGATTTTACTTGACTGAAAACTATACCAATTACGCCCGCACTAAGCGTTATGATTATTTGCTGGCCACCGCTGACTGCCCACCCACAGGGTGCAGAACACCCATATACTTAAATTTCACTGACTTTAAGCGGCATCAAGGAAAAGCTGATCCTATCATTTGCTACCTGTATGACCAGAAGGCAACTACCCAATGTGCAAAAAGGTGAATACAGAAAAATGTAGGGTGTCCTTGGTCTTCCTGCCAGATACTTTACCTTTCCCTTTGTCCCCAGGGATGATTCTACTACCATCAATCTAAATACACTCTCACAATCCCAGACCCCTGGGATAGCCGCTGGACACCTCTGGTTCCAGGAGCGTGGGACGCCACTCGCCGAGAGAAATTTCCAGACGCCAAACTCTATGTATGGAGGTCGCTACTCCAGGTCCAATCCACCATCCACTGTAATATTCAGATCCAAGACCTTCAACTCACTAAGCAAATTTCTAAACCTTCTGAGTCTCCCTTCTCCCAGCTTACCCTGCTACAGCAGGGACTGGCCATCGCCACTTTGCTGGACTAGGCAACCTCTCCACCTGCTGCATGTGTGCAGCCCTAGAACGCCCTCCTCTGGTAGCAGTACCAGGTCCTGCCCTGTCATATTTTCATCCAACGTACAGACCACAAAACCCATAACCATCCCCAATATTCCTCTGTACATCCAACCAGAAAACACTCAAGTGCCCTTTTGCTACTCCAATCCATCGACACAGACATGTAATGTCACCCAAATCCCCTCCAAACCACTAACAGCGCCAGAAAAAAATTTTCTTTTGGTGCAACTATACACTAAGCATTTAAACATCAATTCTACCTTACCCTTTTGTGCCTGCCCGTCACTCTGGTTCCGCAGCTCACTACATACACTCCGGCTGAGGTCCAGGACAAATACATCCAGGTATACAGTCGCCAAACTAAAAGAGCAGTTTTTCTTCCGATAGCAGTGAGAATCTCCTTAGCCTCAGCAGCAGGTGCAGTAGGACTCAGCGGCGGGACCCTTAGACCCTCTATCACCACAGCAGACAAGTTATCCACACGCTTCCAGCTGGCAGTCGATGCCTCTGCCAAATCTCTAGCCTCCCTGCAGAAACAAACAACCTCTGTTGCCCAAGTTGCCTTGCAGTGCCGTTGCACTTTAGACCTCATCACTGCTGAAAAAGGAGGAACCTGCTTATTCCTCCAGGAGGAATGCCGTTATTACATCAATAAGCTGGGAATTGTGGAAACTAGAGTCCAGACCCTCAACAAGCTAAACCGTGAGCTGCAAAACAACAGATTCAGAAGAGACGGATCCTCTTCCTGGTGGAACTCTTCTCTGTACTCCTTCCTAGCCCCCATACTAGAACCCATAATTTTAGTAGTAATTTTGCTCTTAATTGCTCCTTGTCTCATTCAGCTCCTGCAAAGTCGACTCCGCGAAATCACCCGTATAGCAGTCCACCAGCAACAACAACCTCTCCACCCTGTGCCAGGCCGCAACTCCCAGTACTCTGCCTGGAAAAGCCCCTCCCCTTGCTCTTCGCCCACTACCCACAGGAAGCAGTTACAGAAATGGACTAATGTTGTCCCTTTTCCCTATAGGGTCAGTCTAAAACGTCCTGTCTTGGCACAACAGACTCCATTTTAGCTCTCAAGACTGACCCCTAACTGACCTCCCCTCCTCTGCTCAACCCCAAATTCCTGGAACCAGCTCCTCCAAAAGCCAGAAGGTTTTCTGAAGATATGGTCACTCCACGCGTCCCTGACATATATAGGTAAGATTAACGACCTTCTCCCTTCGGAAGCACCTGTGTGCGCAGATCCAAATCCCCCCCCCCAAGCTATGATTCTCCCCAGCTGTTCCTGCCAGCAGTGGGCATAAAAACGCCGCCAGGATTTTTTCCCTGGCGTGGCTTCAATAGCTCAATACCCTGAGTTGCTGAACCCGCCACAAGTTCGCAATAAAGCCTGCTTCTAAAACTTAATTAATTGGGTCTTTGATTCTGTTTTCGAGTCCAAATAAACTTTTACACTGAGCCTCGAGAAGGCTTTGGGAGTCAAAATCCTCCCAGCCTCCAGGCAGCAGCGTCCCAGCCCCCTCCCAAAAGCAGCCCGGGAAAGCAGGCACAGAGAGGCACATCAAGTCCCGCACACCAGCAAGGAACGGCGCAAAGACCGACACCAGCAAGAAACGGCGCAAAGACCGACACCAGCAAGAAATGGCGCAAAGACCGACACCAGCAAGAAACGGCGCAAAGACCTACACCAGCAAGAAACGGCGCAAAGACCGACACCAGCAAGAAACGGCGCAAAGACCGACACCAGCAGGAAACGGCGCAAAGACCAACGACACCAGCAAGAAATGGCGCAAAGACCGACACAAAAGGCTGGGGCTGCGGCAATACGCTACAAGCGTCCCCAGGGGCCTCCACCGTATTGGGTGGGGCGCCACTTGGATTGGCTCACCTAGGCCAGGTGAACTCAACCCAACAATTCTCCCAAGGGTGGTGAGGTGAAAGGAGCCCAGAGGGGCCCACAACCCGTGAGACCAGCATGGGAAGGCCCACTCCTGGGGCCGGCTTACCTCATAGCTTCCAGTCACACAGCACCGCTTCTGTTCGAACATCACCGCTTCTGTTGGACCTCACCTGGGGCAGGTGTGCCTCGGTCCGCGGCTCCACGCCAGAAACAGCTCAAGCCGAGGCCTGGTTTGGGATCCTCTTGAGTTTTATGAGCGGTTAGGGAGGCGTGGTCGATGACGTAGTTCGACCTCATTGGCTGTATTGTTGAATTGAATTCACCTGGCCTAGGTGAGCCAATGCAGGTACAGCGCCCACCCAGGCGTAGCTCCCCCTGCTGGCTGGAAACCTGAACTTCTGAGCATGCAGTGAGCCTCTACTTCATGAGCCGGTAGCTCAGACCTCTGAGCTTGTGTAATGGGCCTGCCAGTCCCTATGCTAGCTCCCTAACAGGTTTTCCAGCCAAAGGTCTGCCTTCTGGGGCTGTTCTACAGAAAGCACTTGGTTCCTGACCCCTACGCATTCGGGGTGGTGGATGCCCTTGCTTCCATGCTTGCTTCTATGTAATTCTGGAATGGTCCTTGTTTCACACGGTCGGCGAGGTCAGGACTTCTGGACTGGTTGGCTACCAGGCACAAAATAAATAGCCAACGGATTGAAATCTCAACCCCTATATTGGTTTATTATGGACCACACAGACTTGTCTTCTGGAACTTCCCTCCTCAATTTCTGAACCCTTGAACTCCTTGCCACCTCTACGTGGAAAACAAGGATTCCAAACTCCGATCACCACATCTGCCTGCCCCCCCCAGTCCCTCTGTGGTCCCCCTTGTCTTCCAGAGGTGCATTGTCAACCAGCAAAGTCGGGCCTCTCCATTTCTCAGAAGCTGCAGATTGTTACGTGACATCACCCTGTGTTTAAATGTTAGTGATTATGCTATCTAAAAAACAAATCTGAGCCAACTGGGGACAAACAAAACTCATTTCAAACACCAGCTCTGTCTCCCATAAGGTCCCGTGTACAACTGCTACAACACAACAGTGGGTCCTGCTGGGTCTCCACTAGCATCTGGGAGGAAGGCTATTTATTACCGGGAATCCTACCTTGGTCCCTTGGTGTTAATTGCAGACTCACTGGGTGACGGATTGTATCTGACACGCACCATGTTTCCCGCAGCAAACACAACACTTTGTCAAACTCCGTTTGGTATTGCTCCATCCCTCCATCATTCTCCCTAATGACAAAAATAATTAACACATTCATATAAAAGCACAGGATGAGGAGAGCTTTAATTTATTCATCTAGTTCAGGGTCATCCCTGTTATCAATATATGACAAGTTAATGTCATATATTAATTAAAAATCAACAGTGAAGCAATTTAGGAAACTGAGGGATTGTCATGGGTCCTGGTTGTGACAGCATGTTTTGGGCATCATGGAAGATTACAGATTTGCCTTCTGTGGTATCTCATGTCCATCATCCAAAAACTACCTGCTCTTAAGGGTAGAGAGAGCGAGCTTGTCTTTGAAAAAGGTGCCTGGGTCTCTTTTCCGGTTGCCGCAGCGCTAGGAACCATGAGTACCAAAGTCTCTGGCGACACCCTCTACGAGGCGGTGCGGGAAGTCCTGCACAGGAACCAGCGCAAGCGCCGGAAGTTTTTGGAGACGGTGGAGCTGCAGAGCAGCCTGAAGAACTACGACCCTCAGAAGGACAAACGCTTCTCTGGCACCGTCAGGCTTAAGTCCTCCCCGCGCCCCAAGTTCTCAGTGTGTGTCCTTGGGGACCAGCAGCACTGCGACAAGCGAAGGCCGTGGAGATCCCTCACATGGACATCGAGGCGCTCAAGAAGCTCAACAAGAATAAGAAGTTGGTCAAAAAGCTGGCCAAGAAGTATGATGCCTTTTTGGCCTCAGAGACCCTGATCAAGCAGATTCCTCGAATTCTGGGCCCGGGCCTGAACAAGGCCGGGAAATTCCCTTCCCTGCTGACCCACAATGAGAACATGGTGGCCAAGGTCGACGAGGTGAAGTCCACCGTCAAGTTCCAGATGAAGAAGGTGCTGTGTCTGGCAGTGGCAGTTGGCCATGTGAAGATGACAGATGATGAACTCGTGTACAACATCCACTTGGCTGTCAACTTTTTGGTTTCGCTGCTGAAGAAGAATTGGCAGAATATCCGTGCTTTGTACATTAAGAGCACCGTGGGGAAACCCCAGCGCCTGTACTAAGCTACGGTTCAATAAACTTTATTGTTCCTGTTAAAAAAAAAAAAAAAGAAAGAAAAAAGTGCCTGGGTTTGGTAGCTGCTCACAGGATGGCAGGTGTAACGTATTATGAGAATTTAACAAGGCTCTGAGAAGACGGTTATTGGAAGTTCTGGCTGGAGGGCAAGGCCATGACTCCTGAAAGATTCTGGATCCAAAAGTCAAGTCAGAACTGGATGCCACAGACTTTCTCAATCCAGCCCTCTTTGCCCCTCCCCTAAGGCCAATACATTTCTTTTTTTTTTTTCTTTCATTCTTTATTTATTTATTTTAATCGTTTTATTGGGGCTCATAAGGCTCTTATCACAATCTGTACATACATCAATTGAGCAAAGCACCCTTATACATTCGTTGCACTCATCACTCTCATAATTCACCTTCCACTTGGGTTCCTGGTATCAGCTCGGTTTCCCTTTTTTTCCCCCCATCCCCCTCCCTCCCCGATCCCACCCCTGGTCCCTTGATAATTTATAAATAATTATTATATCTTATCTTACACTCCCCGGCGTCTCCCCTCACCCGCCTCCCCCTTGCCAATCTCCCAGAGAGGAGGTAACACATAGATCTCTGAGATCGGTTCTCCCTTTCTACATGCCCTTCCCTCCTGGTGTCGCCACTCCCAAAGCTGGTGTTGAGGGGTTCGTCTGTCCTAGATTCCCTGTGCCTCCAGATCCCCACTGCACCGCTGTACATCCTCTGGTATAACCAGGTCCGCAAGGCAAGGTAGGATTGGGGTCATGATGATTGGGAGGGGAGGAAGTGTTCAGGAACTAGAGGAAGGTTTTGAGTTTCATTGTTGCTACACTGAACCCTGAGTGGCCCATCTCCTCCTCACTACCCCTCTGGAAGGGGTGTCCAGCTGTCTACAGGTGGGCGTTGGGTCCCCATCATGCACTCCCCCTCTTTCATGGTGATGTGATTCTCACCACCACCCCACCTTTGATGTTGGAGACCTGGTCTCCTCTGTCCTTCATGATCACCTATGTTGGTGTGCTGCTTCCGTGTGGGCTCGGTTGCTTCTGGGCTAGATGGCCGCTTGTTTGCATTCAAGCCTTTAAGTCCCCAGACGCTATATCTCTCAGTAGCCGGGCACCATCCGCCTTCTTCACCACACTTGCTTATGCACACTTTCGTCTTCAGCCATTATGTGAGGGAGGTGATCACACAATGATTGTTTTTGTTCCTTTGTATCTGCTACATGGTCCATTCAACACTTTGTATTCGCTTAGGCCGTGTGCTTCTTCTCTGTGGGCTTTGTTGCTTCTGAGCTAGATGGCCGCTTATTTGCCTTCAAGCCTTTAAGACCCCAGACGCTATATCTTTTTTTGATAAGCCGGGCACCATCAGCTTTCTTCACCACATTTGCTTACACACACGGCTGTCTTCAGTGATCATGTCGGGAAGATGGGTATCCTGCAATGGCTGCTTAGCAGGGCGAGGTGCTATTGTATTGGGGGATTATGCATGAGGAGGCCCAATGTCCATCTGCTACCCTACTACTGAACCTATAAATATATGCATGTAAATCTATTGCCCCCATAATCATAAATATGTTTACATATGTACATGTCTGTATTTAGGCTTCTCTGTATGCACTTTGCCTCCTACTCCTTTCCTCTATTTCCTTTCGCTTTCCTCCCGACCCATTACCATGTTTAGCCTTCATTCTGGATTCAGTAGTTCCTCTCAGTTACCTTGCTCTTGGTCACTCCCTTCCAGTCCTCCCCTCCCCTCCCTCCTCTGGTTTTGAACCATTCGCTGTTCCCTTGTCCCTGTGTTGGGCGACACCTCCTCCCTTCCCCTACCTCCCACGCTCTCATGTCCCTCCAGGACCGTTGGTCCTGTTGTTTTCTTCTCTCATTATTTGTCCAGCCTATCTTGTCTAGGTGGACCTGCTGACATAGTAATACGTGCATACAAATGGATATGACTTTGACCGCGCCCAAGTGGCCCATAAGAACATGGCTTTGACAGAAGCAACATCGACACGCTGATAAGCAGAAAAGCCACTAACATACAAAATTTACTGGGTAAAAAAACAAAACAAATTTTAAAAGACTAAACAAAAAGATAGCAAATATTAAAAGAAAAAATTGCTAGTAGTTCAAGGTCCTTTCATTGGCCTTTAGGAGTGTTTTCTAGGTGTAGCTTGTGAGGCGCCACGTCCTGGCCCAGAAGACCATCCTTTCTACTCCCTCGGGCTCCCTTTGCTCTGCTTCCTCCGCTGCTCCATTGCATGTCCCCAGTGTTTGCCTCAGTGTGGCGGGGTCAGCTCAGTTGCCCATCCCCCATTGTGTCTCAGGTGCTGTCCCGTGTAGGGCCATGTGTTGGTGCAGGATGTCATATCTCGTAGTGTGGTCAGCTGAATGGTCCTCTCTGTATGATGGGCTCTTCTAGCTGGTCTATCGACTTTGGGCTTGGTGGACCCAGGTGTACTCCACTATGTCCTTTCTCCTTCTTTTGTTTCAGCTTCGTTCTGGATGTGGTGTGGTGGGTCAGTTCCTTTCCCACTCCAGACAATCTATTTTTGTTTTCTGTGGTATTCCCTTCGAGTGTGGGGGTCGGCCTAATTCTGGTTTGGGCCGGCTTGTCGTCCAGCCTCTTTGTGTAGACCTCTGTACTTTGCGTTGTCCTCCTTGTTTGGTGTGTCGCTAGGTTTCCGAACGGGCATTTGGACTATGTAGGTAACCTAGCGGGCACTTGGAGAGTCTAGGTTACCTAGCGGCACTTGGACTTCTAGGTTAACGAACGGGCACTTGGACTATGTATGTTGCAAAGCAGGCAATTGGACTCTCTAGGTTAGGTAACGGGCACTTGAACTATCTAGGTTTCTCAGCGGGCACTTGGAGGATCTAGGTTAACTAGAGGGCACTTGGACTATCTAGGTTTCTTAGCGGGTACTTGGACTATGTAGGTTAACTAGCGGGCCCTTGGACTATGTAGCTTAACTAGCGACACTTGGACTATCTACGTTAACTAGCGGGCCCTTGGACTATGTAGATTCCCTAGCGGGCATTTGGACTATGTAGATAACCTAGCGGGCATTTTGACTTTGTAGGTTACCTAGCGGCACATGGACTATCTAGGTTACCTAGCTGGCACTTGATCTATCTACGTTATAGCGGGTTCTTGGAGTATGTAGGTTACCTAGCTGGCTGTTGGACTATCTAGGTTACCTAGCGGGCACTTGGACTATCTAGGTTAACTAACGGGCACTTGGACTGTGTAGGTCCCCTAGCGGGCCCTTGGACTATGTAAGTTCCCTACCGGGCACTTGGACTATGTAGGTTCCCTAGCGGGTATTTGGACTATATAGGTTACCTAGCGGGCACTTGGACTATGTAGGTTACCTAGCGGGCACTTGGACTATCTAGGTTAACGAACGGGCACTTAGACTATGTAGGTAACCTAGCGGGCACTTGGACATTCTAGGTTACCTAGCTGGCACTTAGACTATGTAGGTCAACTAGCGGGCCCTTGGACTATCAAGGTTAGCTAACGGGCACTTAGATTATGTAGGTTACCTAGTGGGCACTTGGAGTATGTAGGCTAACTAGGGGGCCCTTGGACGATCTAGGTTACCTAGCGGGTAATTGAACTATCTAGGTTAACTAGCGGGCACTTGCACTATCTAGGTTACCTAGTGGGCACTTGGACTATGTAAGTTCCCTAGCGGGCACTTGGACTGTCTATTTTAACTAGCGGGCACTTGGAATATGTAGGTTAACTAGCGGACACTTGCACTATGTAGGTTACCTAGCAGGCACTTGGACTATCTAGGTTAACTAGCGGGCACTTGGACTATCTAGGTTAACTAGCGTGCACTTGGACTATGTAGGTTCCTTAGCGGGCACTTGGACTATCTAGGTTACCTAGCGGGCACTTGGACTATGTAGGTTAGCTAGCGTGCCCTTGGACTATCTAGGTTACGTAGCGGGCACTTGGACTATCTAGGTTACCTAGCGGGCACTTGGACTATGTAGGTTAACTAGAGGACACTTGGACTATCTAGGTTAACAAGTGGGCCCTTGGACTATGTAGGTTAACTAGAAGGCACTTGGACAATCTAGGTTAACTAGCGGGCACTTGGACTATCAAAGTTAACAACTGAGCCCTTGGACTATGTAGGTTACCTAGCGGGCACTTGGACTATATAGGTTACCTAGCGGGCACTTTGAATATGTAGGTTACCTAGTGGGCAATTGGACTATCTAGATTAACGAACGGACACTTGGAATATGCAGGTAACCTAGCGGGCACTTGGACTGTCTAGGTTACCTAGCGGGCACTTGGACTTCTAGGTTAACGAACGGGCTCTTGGACTATGTAGGTTGCCTAGCGGGCACTTGGACTATCTAGGTTAGGTAACGGGCACTTGGACTATCTAGGTTACGTAGTGGGAACTTGTACAATGTAAGTTACCTAGCGGGCACTTGCACTATCTAGGTTACCTAACGGGCACTTTGACTATCTAGGTTACATAGCGGGCACTTGGACTATGTAGGTTAACTAGTGAGCACTTGGACTCTAAGTTACCTAGCGGGCACTTGGACTATCTAGGTTACCTAGCGGGCCCTTGGACTATGTAGGTTTCCTAGCAGCCACTTGGACTATCTAGGTTAACGAACGGGCACTTGGACTATGTAGGTAACCTAGCGGGCACTTGGACAGTCTAGGTTACCTAGAGGACACTTGGACTATGTAGGTTACCTAGCGGCACTTGGACTATGTAGGATCCCTATCGGACATTTGGACTACTTAGGTTAACTAGCGGGCACTTGGACTATCTAGGTTACCTAGCTGGCACTTGAACTATCTACGCTGCCTAGCGGGTTCTTGGAGTATGTAGGTTACCTAGCGGGCTGTTGGATTATCTAGGTTACCTAGCGGGCACATGGACTATGTAGGCTCCCTAGCGGGCCCTTGGACTATGTAAGTTCCCTAGCGGGCACAAGGACTATGTGGGTTTCCTGGCGGGCATTTGGACTATCTAGGTTACCTAACTGGCACTTGGACTATGTAGGTTCCCTAGCGGGCACTTGGATTATGTTGGTTCCCTATCGGGCACTTGGACTATGTAGGTTAACTAGAGGGTATTTGGACTATGTAGGTTACCTAGCGGGCACTTGGACTATGTAGGTTCCCTATCGGGCACTTGGAGAATGTAGGTTAACTAGGGGCACTAGGACTATGTAGGTTACCTATCGTGCACTTGGAGAATGTAGGTTAACTAGGGGCACTAGGACTATGTAGGTTACCTACCGGGCCCTTGGACTATCTAGGTTACCTAGCGGGCATTTGGATTATGTAGGCTCCCTAGGGGGAATTTGGACTATATAGATTACCTAGCGGGCAATTAGACTTTGTAGGTTATCTAGCGTACACTTTAACTATCTAGGTTACCTAGCTAGCACTTGAACTATCTACGTTACCTAGCGGTTACTTGGAGTATATTGGTTACCTACCGGGCTGTTGGACTATCTAGGTTACCTAGCCGGCACTTGGGCTATCTAGGTTAACTAACGGGCACTTGGACTATGTAGGTTCCCTAGCGGGCCCTTGGACTCTGTAAGTTCCCTAGCGGGCACTTGGACTATGTGGGTTCCCTAGCGTGCATTAGGACTATCTGGGTTACCTAACGGGCACTTGGACTATGTAGGTTAACTAGCGGGCTTTGGACTATGTAGGTTACCTAGCGGACACTTGGACTATGTAGGTTCCCTATCGTTCACTTGGAGAATGTAGGTTAACTAAGGGGCACTAGGACAATGTAGGTTACCTAGCGGGCCTTGGGACTATCTAGGTTACCTAGGGGGAACTTGGACTATGTAGGTTTACTATTGGGCACTTGGACTATCTAGGTTACCTAGCAGGCACTTGGACTATGTAGGTTAACTAGCGGGCACTTGGACTATCTAGGTTACCTAGCAGGCACTTGGACTATGTACGTTTCCTAGCGGGTACTTGGACTATCTATGTTAACTAGCGGGCACTTGGACTATGTAGATTCCCTATCGGGCACTTGGACTATGTAGGTAACCTAGTGGTCACTTGAACTGTCTAGGTTACCTAGCGGGCATTTGGACTATGTAGGTTAACTAGCGAGCTCTTGGACTATCTAGGTTAACTAGCGGGCACTTGGACTATTAGGGTCCCTAGCGGGCATTTGGACTATGTAGGTTACCTAGCGGGCACTTGGACTATGTAGGTTAACTAGCGGACACTTCGACTATCTAGGTTAGCTAACGGGCAATTGGACTATCTAGGTTACCTAGCGGGCACTTGGACTATGTAGGTTCCCTAGCGGGCACTTGGACTATTTAGGTTACCTAGCAGGCACTTTGACTATCTAGGTTAACTAACGGGCACTTGGACTATGGAAAGAAG
>NW_027458344.1:0-58458 GCF_050624435.1 Tenrec ecaudatus | reverse complement strand
GCTCCCCTAGCCTTCAGGCTAGGGCACCCCTAGGCTTTAGGCTAGGGCTCCCCTAGGCTAAGGCTAGGGCTCCCCTAGCCTTCAGGCTAGGGCACCCCTAGGCTTTAGGCTAGGGCTCCCCTAGGCTAAGGCTAGGGCTCCCCTAACCTTCAGGCTAGGGCACCTCTAGGCTTTAGGCTAGGGCTCCCCTAGGCTAAGGCTAGGGCTCCCCTAGCCTTCAGGCTAGGGCACCCCTAGGCTTTAGGCTAGGGCTCCCCTAGGCTAAGGCTAGGGCTCCCCTAGCCTTCAGGCTAGGGCACCCCTAGGCTTTAGGCTAGGGCTCCCCTAGGCTAAGGCTAGGGCTCCCCTAGCCTTCAGGCTAGGGCACCCCTAGGCTTTAGGCTAGGGCTCCCCTAGGCTAAGGCTAGGGCTCCCCTAGCCTTCAGGCTAGGGCACCCCTAGGCTTTAGGCTAGGGCTCCCCTAGGCTAAGGCTAGGGCTCCCCTAGCCTTCAGGCTAGGGCACCCCTAGGCTTTAGGCTAGGGCTCCCCTAGGCTAAGGCTAGGGCTCCCCTAGCCTTCAGGCTAGGGCACCCCTAGGCTTTGGGCTCCCCTAGGCTAAGGCTAGGGCTCCCCTAGCCTTCAGGCTAGGGCACCCCTAGGCTTTGGGCTCCCCTAGGCTAAGGCTAGGGCTCCCCTAGCCTTCAGGCTAGGGCACCCCTAGGCTTTGGGCTCCCCTAGGCTAAGGCTAGGGCTCCCCTAGCCTTCAGGCTAGGGCACCCCTAGGCTTTGGGCTCCCCTAGGCTAAGGCTAGGGCTCCCCTAGCCTTCAGGCTAGGGCACCCCTAGGCTTTGGGCTCCCCTAGGCTAAGGCTAGGGCTCCCCTAGCCTTCAGGCTAGGGCACCCCTAGGCTTTGGGCTCCCCTAGGCTAAGGCTAGGGCTCCCCTAGCCTTCAGGCTAGGGCACCCCTAGGCTTTAGGCTAGGGCTCCCGTAGGCTAAGGCTAGGGCTCCCCTAGCCTTCAGGCTAGGGCACCCCTAGGCTTTGGGCTCCCCTAGGCTAAGGCTAGGGCTCCCCTAGCCTTCAGGCTAGGGCACCCCTAGGCTTTAGGCTAGGGCTCCCGTAGGCTAAGGCTAGGGCTCCCCTAGCCTTCAGGCTAGGGCACCCCTAGGCTTTGGGCTCCCCTAGGCTAAGGCTAGGGCTCCCCTAGCCTTCAGGCTAGGGCACCCCTAGGCTTTAGGCTAGGGCTCCCGTAGGCTAAGGCTAGGGCTCCCCTAGCCTTCAGGCTAGGGCACCCCTAGGCTTTGGGCTCCCCTAGGCTAAGGCTAGGGCTCCCCTAGCCTTCAGGCTAGGGCACCCCTAGGCTTTAGGCTAGGGCTCCCGTAGGCTAAGGCTAGGGCTCCCCTAGCCTTCAGGCTAGGGCACCCCTAGGCTTTGGGCTCCCCTAGGCTAAGGCTAGGGCTCCCCTAGCCTTCAGGCTAGGGCACCCCTAGGCTTTAGGCTAGGGCTCCCCTAGGCTAAGGCTAGGGCTCCCCTAGCCTTCAGGCTAGGGCACCCCTAGGCTTTAGGCTAGGGCTCCCCTAGGCTAAGGCTAGGGCTCCCCTAGCCTTCAGGCTAGGGCACCCCTAGGCTTTAGGCTAGGGCTCCCCTAGGCTAAGGCTAGGGCTCCCCTAGCCTTCAGGCTAGGGCACCCCTGGGCTTTAGGCTAGGGCTCCCCTAGGCTAAGGCTAGGGCTCCCCTAGCCTTCAGGCTAGGGCACCCCTGGGCTTTAGGCTAGGGCTCCCCTAGGCTAAGGCTAGGGCTCCCCTAGCCTTCAGGCTAGGGCACCCCTGGGCTTTAGGCTAGGGCTCCCCTAGGCTAAGGCTAGGGCTCCCCTAGCCTTCAGGCTAGGGCACCCCTGGGCTTTAGGCTAGGGCTCCCCTAGGCTAAGGCTAGGGCTCCCCTAGCCTTCAGGCTAGGGCACCCTGGGCTTTAGGCTAGGGCTCCCCTAGGCTAAGGCTAGGGCTCCCCTAGCCTTCAGGCTAGGGCACCCCTGGGCTTTAGGCTAGGGCTCCCCTAGGCTAAGGCTAGGGCTCCCCTAGCCTTCAGGCTAGGGCACCCCTGGGCTTTAGGCTAGGGCTCCCCTAGGCTAAGGCTAGGGCTCCCCTAGCCTTCAGGCTAGGGCACCCCTAGGCTTTAGGCTAGGGCTCCCCTAGGCTAAGGCTAGGGCTCCCCTAGCCTTCAGGCTAGGGCACCCCTAGGCTTTAGGCTAGGGCTCCCCTAGGCTAAGGCTAGGGCTCCCCTAGCCTTCAGGCTAGGGCACCCCTAGGCTTTAGGCTAGGGCTCCCCTAGGCTAAGGCTAGGGCTCCGCTAGCCTTCAGGCTAGGGCACCCCTAGGCTTTAGGCTAGGGCTCCCCTAGGCTAAGGCTAGGGCTCCCCTAGCCTTCAGGCTAGGGCACCCCTAGGCTTTAGGCTAGGGCTCCCCTAGGCTAAGGCTAGGGCTCCCCTAGCCTTCAGGCTAGGGCACCCCTAGGCTTTAGGCTAGGGCTCCCCTAGGCTAAGGCTAGGGCTCCCCTAGCCTTCAGGCTAGGGCACCCCTAGGCTTTAGGCTAGGGCTCCCCTAGGCTAAGGCTAGGGCTCCCCTAGCCTTCAGGCTAGGGCACCCCTAGGCTTTAGGCTAGGGCTCCCCTAGGCTAAGGCTAGGGCTCCCCTAGCCTTCAGGCTAGGGCACCCCTAGGCTTTAGGCTAGGGCTCCCCTAGGCTAAGGCTAGGGCTCCCCTAGCCTTCACGCTAGGGCACCCCTAGGCTTTAGGCTAGGGCTCCCCTAGGCTAAGGCTAGGGCTCCCCTAGCCTTCAGGCTAGGGCACCCCTAGGCTTTAGGCTAGGGCTCCCCTAGGCTAAGGCTAGGGCTCCCCTAGCCTTCAGGCTAGGGCACCCCTAGGCTTTAGGCTAGGGCTCCCCTAGGCTAAGGCTAGGGCTCCCCTAGCCTTCAGGCTAGGGCACCCCTAGGCTTTAGGCTAGGGCTCCCCTAGGCTAAGGCTAGGGCTCCCCTAGCCTTCAGGCTAGGGCACCCCTAGGCTTTGGGCTCCCCTAGGCTAAGGCTAGGGCTCCCCTAGCCTTCAGGCTAGGGCACCCCTAGGCTTTGGGCTCCCCTAGGCTAAGGCTAGGGCTCCCCTAGCCTTCAGGCTAGGGCACCCCTAGGCTTTGGGCTCCCCTAGGCTAAGGCTAGGGCTCCCCTAGCCTTCAGGCTAGGGCACCCCTAGGCTTTGGGCTCCCATAGGCTAAGGCTAGGGCTCCCCTAGCCTTCAGGCTAGGGCACCCCTAGGCTTTAGGCTAGGGCTCCCGTAGGCTAAGGCTAGGGCTCCCCTAGCCTTCAGGCTAGGGCACCCCTAGGCTTTGGGCTCCCCTAGGCTAAGGCTAGGGCTCCCCTAGCCTTCAGGCTAGGGCACCCCTAGGCTTTAGGCTAGGGCTCCCGTAGGCTAAGGCTAGGGCTCCCCTAGCCTTCAGGCTAGGGCACCCCTAGGCTTTGGGCTCCCCTAGGCTAAGGCTAGGGCTCCCCTAGCCTTCAGGCTAGGGCACCCCTAGGATTTAGGCTAGGGCTCCCGTAGGCTAAGGCTAGGGCTCCCCTAGCCTTCAGGCTAGGGCACCCCTAGGCTTTGGGCTCCCCTAGGCTAAGGCTAGGGCTCCCCTAGCCTTCAGGCTAGGGCACCCCTAGGCTTTAGGCTAGGGCTCCCGTAGGCTAAGGCTAGGGCTCCCCTAGCCTTCAGGCTAGGGCACCCCTAGGCTTTGGGCTCCCCTAGGCTAAGGCTAGGGCTCCCCTAGCCTTCAGGCTAGGGCACCCCTAGGCTTTAGGCTAGGGCTCCCCTAGGCTAAGGCTAGGGCTCCCCTAGCCTTCAGGCTAGGGCACCCCTAGGCTTTGGGCTCCCCTAGGCTAAGGCTAGGGCTCCCCTAGCCTTCAGGCTAGGGCACCCCTAGGCTTTAGGCTAGGGCTCCCCTAGGCTAAGGCTAGGGCTCCCCTAGCCTTCAGGCTAGGGCACCCCTAGGCTTTGGGATCCCCTAGGCTAAGGCTAGGGCTCCCCTAGCCTTCAGGCTAGGGCACCCCTAGGCTTTAGGCTAGGGCTCCCCTAGGCTAAGGCTAGGGCTCCCCTAGCCTTCAGGCTAGGGCACCCCTAGGCTTTGGGCTCCCCTAGGCTAAGGCTAGGGCTCCCCTAGCCTTCAGGCTAGGGCACCCCTAGGCTTTAGGCTAGGACTCCCCTAGGCTAAGGCTAGGGCTCCCCTAGCCTTCAGGCTAGGGCACCCCTAGGCTTTGGGCTCCCCTAGGCTAAGGCTAGGGCTCCCCTAGCCTTCAGGCTAGGGCACCCCTAGGCTTTAGGCTAGGGCTCCCCTAGGCTAAGGCTAGGGCTCCCCTAGCCTTCAGGCTAGGGCACCCCTAGGCTTTGGGCTCCCCTAGGCTAAGGCTAGGGCTCCCCTAGCCTTCAGGCTAGGGCACCCCTAGGCTTTAGGCTAGGGCTCCCCTAGGCTAAGGCTAGGGCTCCCCTAGCCTTCAGGCTAGGGCACCCCTAGGCTTTGGGCTCCCCTAGGCTAAGGCTAGGGCTCCCCTAGCCTTCAGGCTAGGGCACCCCTAGGCTTTAGGCTAGGGCTCCCCTAGGCTAAGGCTAGGGCTCCCCTAGCCTTCAGGCTAGGGCACCCCTAGGCTTTGGGCTCCCCTAGGCTAAGGCTAGGGCTCCCCTAGCCTTCAGGCTAGGGCACCCCTAGGCTTTAGGCTAGGGCTCCCCTAGGCTAAGGCTAGGGCTCCCCTAGCCTTCAGGCTAGGGCACCCCTAGGCTTTGGGCTCCCCTAGGCTAAGGCTAGGGCTCCCCTAGCCTTCAGGCTAGGGCACCCCTAGGCTTTGGGCTCCTCTAGGCTAAGGCTAGGGCTCCCCTAGCCTTCAGGCTAGGGCACCCCTAGGCTTTAGGCTAGGGCTCCCGTAGGCTAAGGCTAGGGCTCCCCTAGCCTTCAGGCTAGGGTACCCCTAGGCTTTGGGCTCCCCTAGGCTAAGGCTAGGGCTCCCCTAGCCTTCAGGCTAGGGCACCCCTAGGCTTTAGGCTAGGGCTCCCGTAGGCTAAGGCTAGGGCTCCCCTAGCCTTCAGGCTAGGGCACCCCTAGGCTTTGGGCTCCCCTAGGCTAAGGCTAGGGCTCCCCTAGCCTTCAGGCTAGGGCACCCCTAGGCTTTAGGCTAGGGCTCCCGTAGGCTAAGGCTAGGGCTCCCCTAGCCTTCAGGCTAGGGCACCCCTAGGCTTTGGGCTCCCCTAGGCTAAGGCTAGGGCTCCCCTAGCCTTCAGGCTAGGGCAGCCCTAGGCTTTAGGCTAGGGCTCCCGTAGGCTAAGGCTAGGGCTCCCCTAGCCTTCAGGCTAGGGCACCCCTAGCTTTGGGCTCCCCTAGGCTAAGGCTAGGGCTCCCCTAGCCTTCAGGCTAGGGCACCCCTAGGCTTTAGGCTAGGGCTCCCCTAGGCTAAGGCTAGGGCTCCCCTAGCCTTCAGGCTAGGGCACCCCTAGGCTTTAGGCTAGGGCTCCCCTAGGCTAAGGCTAGGGCTCCCCTAGCCTTCAGGCTAGGGCACCCCTAGGCTTTAGGCTAGGGCTCCCCTAGGCTAAGGCTAGGGCTCCCCTAGCCTTCCGGCTAGGGCACCCCTAGGCTTTAGGCTAGGGCTCCCCTAGGCTAAGGCTAGGGCTCCCCTAGCCTTCCGGCTAGGGCACCCCTAGGCTTTAGGCTAGGGCTCCCCTAGGCTAAGGCAAGGGCTTCCCTAGCCTTCCGGCTAGGGCAGCCCTAGGCTTTAGGCTAGGGCTCCCCTAGGCTAAGGCTAGGGCTCCCCTAGCCTTCCGCTTGGGCACCCCTAGGCTTTAGGCTAGGGCTCCCCTAGGCTAAGGCTAGGGCTCCCCTAGCCTTCCGGCTAGGGCACCCCTAGGCTTTAGGCTAGGGCTCCCCTAGGCTAAGGCTAGGGCTCCCCTAGCCTTCCGGCTAGGGCACCCCTAGGCTTTAGGCTAGGGCTCCCCTAGGCTAAGGCTAGGGCTCCCCTAGCCTTCCGGCTAGGGCACCCCTAGGCTTTAGGCTAGGGCTCCCCTAGGCTAAGGCTAGGGCTCCCCTAGCCTTCCGGCTAGGGCACCCCTAGGCTTTAGGCTAGGGCTCCCCTAGGCTAAGGCTAGGGCTCCCCTAGCCTTCCGGCTAGGGCACCCCTAGGCTTTAGGCTAGGGCTCCCCTAGGCTAAGGCTAGGGCTCCCCTAGCCTTCCGGCTAGGGCAGCCCTAGGCTTTAGGCTAGGGCTCCCCTAGGCTAAGGCTAGGGCTCCCCTAGCCTTCCGGCTAGGGCAGCCCTAGGCTTTAGGCTAGGGCTGCCCTAGGCTAAGGCTAGGGCTCCCCTAGCCTTCCGGCTAGGGCACCCCTAGGCTTTAGGCTAGGGCTCCCCTAGGCTAAGGCTAGGGCTCCCCTAGCCTTCCGGCTAGGGCACCCCTAGGCTTTAGGCTAGGGCTCCCCTAGGCTAAGGCTAGGGCTCCCCTAGCCTTCCGGCTAGGGCACCCCTAGGCTTTAGGCTAGGGCTCCCCTAGGCTAAGGCTAGGGCTCCCCTAGCCTTCCGGCTAGGGCACCCCTAGGCTTTAGGCTAGGGCTCCCCTAGGCTAAGGCTAGGGCTCCCCTAGCCTTCCGGCTAGGGCACCCCTAGGCTTTAGGCTAGGGCTCCCCTAGGCTAAGGCTAGGGCTCCCCTAGCCTTCCGGCTAGGGCACCCCTAGGCTTTAGGCTAGGGCTCCCCTAGGCTAAGGCTAGGGCTCCCCTAGCCTTCCGGCTAGGGCACCCCTAGGCTTTAGGCTAGGGCTCCCCTAGGCTAAGGCTAGGGCTCCCCTAGCCTTCCGGCTAGGGCACCCCTAGGCTTTAGGCTAGGGCTCCCCTAGGCTAAGGCTAGGGCTCCCCTAGCCTTCCGGCTAGGGCACCCCTAGGCTTTAGGCTAGGGCTCCCCTAGGCTAAGGCTAGGGCTCCCCTAGCCTTCCGGCTAGGGCACCCCTAGGCTTTAGGCTAGGGCTCCCCTAGGCTAAGGCTAGGGCTCCCCTAGCCTTCCGGCTAGGGCACCCCTAGGCTTTAGGCTAGGGCTCCCCTAGGCTAAGGCAAGGGCTCCCCTAGCCTTCCGGCTAGGGCACCCCTAGGCTTTAGGCTAGGGCTCCCCTAGGCTAAGGTTAGGGCTCCCCTAGCCTTCCGGCTAGGGCACCCCTAGGCTTTAGCTAGGGCTCCCCTAGGCTAAGGCTAGGGCTCCCCTAGCCTTCCGGCTAGGGCACCCCTAGGCTTTAGGCTAGGGCTCCCCTAGGCTAAGGCTAGGGCTCCCCTAGCCTTCCGGCTAGGGCACCCCTAGGCTTTAGGCTAGGGCTCCCCTAGGCTAAGGCTAGGGCTCCCCTAGCCTTCCGGCTAGGGCACCCCTAGGCTTTAGGCTAGGGCTCCCCTAGGCTAAGGCTAGGGCTCCCCTAGCCTTCCGGCTAGGGCAGCCCTAGGCTTTAGGCTAGGGCTCCCCTAGGCTAAGGCTAGGGCTCCCCTAGCCTTCCGGCTAGGGCAGCCCTAGGCTTTAGGCTAGGGCTCCCCTAGGCTAAGGCTAGGGCTCCCCTAGCCTTCCGGCTAGGGCAGCCCTAGGCTTTAGGCTAGGGCTCCCCTAGGCTAAGGCTAGGGCTCCCCTAGCCTTCCGGCTAGGGCAGCCCTAGGCTTTAGGCTAGGGCTCCCCTAGGCTAAGGCTAGGGCTCCCCTAGCCTTCCGGCTAGGGCAGCCCTAGGCTTTAGGCTAGGGCTCCCCTAGGCTAAGGCTAGGGCTCCCCTAGCCTTCCGGCTAGGGCAGCCCTAGGCTTTAGGCTAGGGCTCCCCTAGGCTAAGGCTAGGGCTCCCCTAGCCTTCCGGCTAGGGCAGCCCTAGGCTTTAGGCTAGGGCTCCCCTAGCCTTCCGGCTAGGGCACCCCTAGGCTTTAGGCTAGGGCTCCCCTAGCCTTCCGGCTAGGGCACCCCTAGGCTTTAGGCTAGGGCTCCCCTAGGCTAAGGCTAGGGCTCCCCTAGCCTTCCGGCTAGGGCACCCCTAGGCTTTAGGCTAGGGCTCCCCTAGGCTAAGGCTAGGGCTCCCCTAGCCTTCCGGCTAGGGCACCCCTAGGCTTTAGGCTAGGGCTCCCCTAGGCTAAGGCTAGGGCTCCCCTAGCCTTCCGGCTAGGGCAGCCCTAGGCTTTAGGCTAGGGCTCCCCTAGGCTAAGGCTAGGGCTCCCCTAGCCTTCCGGCTAGGGCAGCCCTAGGCTTTAGGCTAGGGCTCCCCTAGGCTAAGGCTAGGGCTCCCCTAGCCTTCCGGCTAGGGCAGCCCTAGGCTTTAGGCTAGGGCTCCCCTAGGCTAAGGCTAGGGCTCTCCTAGCCTTCCGGCTAGGGCAGCCCTAGGCTTTAGGCTAGGGCTCCCCTAGGCTAAGGCTAGGGCTCCCCTAGCCTTCCGGCTAGGGCAGCCCTAGGCTTTAGGCTAGGGCTCCCCTAGGCTAAGGCTAGGGCTCCCCTAGCCTTCCGCTTGGGCAGCCCTAGGCTTTAGGCTAGGGCTCCCCTAGGCTAAGGCTAGGGCTCCCCTAGCCTTCCTGCTAGGGCACCCCTAGGCTTTAGGCTAGGGCTCCCCTAGGCTAAGGCTAGGGCTCCCCTAGCCTTCCGGCTAGGGCACCCCTAGGCTTTAGGCTAGGGCTCCCCTAGGCTAAGGCTAGGGCTCCCCTAGCCTTCCGGCTAGGGCAGCCCTAGGCTTTAGGCTAGGGCTCCCCTAGGCTAAGGCTAGGGCTCCCCTAGCCTTGCGGCTAGGGCACCCCTAGTCTTTAGGCTAGGGCTCCCCTAGGCTAAGGCTAGGGCTCCCCTAGCCTTGCGGCTAGGGCACCCCTAGGCTTTAGGCTAGGGCTCCCCTAGGCTAAGGCTAGGGCTCCCCTAGCCTTCCGGCTAGGGCACCCCTAGGCTTTAGGCTAGGGCTCCCCTAGGCTAAGGCTAGGGCTCCCCTAGCCTTCCGGCTAGGGCACCCCTAGGCTTTAGGCTAGGGCTCCCCTAGGCTAAGGCTAGGGCTCCCCTAGCCTTCCGGCTAGGGCACCCCTAGGCTTTAGGCTAGGGCTCCCCTAGGCTAAGGCTAGGGCTCCCCTAGCCTTCCGGCTAGGGCACCCCTAGGCTTTAGGCTAGGGCTCCCCTAGGCTAAGGCTAGGGCTCCCCTAGCCTTCCGGCTAGGGCACCCCTAGGCTTTAGGCTAGGGCTCCCCTAGGCTAAGGCTAGGGCTCCCCTAGCCTTCAGGCTAGGGCACCCCTAGGCTTTAGGCTAGGGCTCCCCTAGGCTAAGGCTAGGGCTCCCCTAGCCTTCAGGCTAGGGCACCCCTAGGCTTTAGGCTAGGGCTCCCCTAGGCTAAGGCTAGGGCTCCCCTAGCCTTCAGGCTAGGGCACCCCTAGGCTTTAGGCTAGGGCTCCCCTAGGCTAAGGCTAGGGCTCCCCTAGCCTTCAGGCTAGGGCACCCCTAGGCTTTAGGCTAGGGCTCCCCTAGGCTAAGGCTAGGGCTCCCCTAGCCTTCAGGCTAGGGCACCCCTAGGCTTTAGGCTAGGGCTCCCCTAGGCTAAGGCTAGGGCTCCCCTAGCCTTCAGGCTAGGGCACCCCTAGGCTTTAGGCTAGGGCTCCCCTAGGCTAAGGCTAGGGCTCCCCTAGCCTTCAGCCTAGGGCACCCCTAGGCTTTGGGCTCCCCAAGGCTAAGGCTAGGGCTCCCCTAGCCTTCAGGCTAGGGCACCCCTAGGCTTTAGGCTAGGGCTCCCCTAGGCTAAGGCTAGGGCTCCCCTAGCCTTCAGGCTAGGGCACCCCTAGGCTTTAGGCTAGGGCTCCCCTAGGCTAAGGCTAGGGCTCCCCTAGCCTTCAGGCTAGGGCACCCCTAGGCTTTAGGCTAGGGCTCCCCTAGGCTAAGGCTAGGGCTCCCCTAGCCTTCAGGCTAGGGCACCCCTAGGCTTTAGGCTAGGGCTCCCCTAGGCTAAGGCTAGGGCTCCCCTAGCCTTCAGGCTAGGGCACCCCTAGGCTTTAGGCAAGGGCTCCCCTAGGCTAAGGCTAGGGCTCCCCTAGCCTTCAGGCTAGGGCACCCCTAGGCTTTAGGCTAGGGCTCCCCTAGGCTAAGGCTAGGGCTCCCCTAGCCTTCAGGCTAGGGCACCCCTAGGCTTTGGGCTCCCCTAGGCTAAGGCTAGGGCTCCCCTAGCCTTCAGGCTAGGGCACCCCTAGGCTTTGGGCTCCCCTAGGCTAAGGCTAGGGCTCCCCTAGCCTTCAGGCTAGGGCACCCCTAGGCTTTGGGCTCCCCTAGGCTAAGGCTAGGGCTCCCCTAGCCTTCAGGCTAGGGCACCCCTAGGCTTTGGGCTCCCCTAGGCTAAGGCTAGGGCTCCCCTAGCCTTCAGGCTAGGGCACCCCTAGGCTAAGGCTAGGGCTCCCCTAGCCTTCAGGCTAGGGCACCCCTAGGCTTTGGGCTCCCCTAGGCTAAGGCTAGGGCTCCCCTAGCCTTCAGGCTAGGGCACCCCTAGGCTTTAGGCTAGGGCTCCCGTAGGCTAAGGCTAGGGCTCCCCTAGCCTTCAGGCTAGGGCACCCCTAGGCATTGGGCTCCCCTAGGCTAAGGCTAGGGCTCCCCTAGCCTTCAGGCTAGGGCACCCCTAGACTTTAGGCTAGGGCTCCCGTAGGCTAAGGCTAGGGCTCCCCTAGCCTTCAGGCTAGGGCACCCCTAGGCTTTGGGCTCCCCTAGGCTAAGGCTAGGGCTCCCCTAGCCTTCAGGCTAGGGCAACCCCTAGGCTTTAGGCTAGGGCTCCCCTAGGCTAAGGCTAGGGCTCCCCTAGCCTTCAGGCTAGGGCACCCCTAGGCTTTGGGCTCCCCTAGGCTAAGGCTAGGGCTCCCCTAGCCTTCAGGCTAGGGCACCCCTAGGCTTTAGGCTAGGGCTCCCCTAGGCTAAGGCTAGGGCTCCCCTAGCCTTCAGGCTAGGGCACCCCTAGGCTTTAGGCTAGGGCTCCCCTAGGCTAAGGCTAGGGCTCCCCTAGCCTTCAGGCTAGGGCACCCCTAGGCTTTAGGCTAGGGCTCCCCTAGGCTAAGGCTAGGGCTCCCCTAGCCTTCAGGCTAGGGCACCCCTGGGCTTTAGGCTAGGGCTCCCCTAGGCTAAGGCTAGGGCTCCCCTAGCCTTCAGGCTAGGGCACCCCTGGGCTTTAGGCTAGGGCTCCCCTAGGCTAAGGCTAGGGCTCCCCTAGCCTTCAGGCTAGGGCACCCCTGGGCTTTAGGCTAGGGCTCCCCTAGGCTAAGGCTAGGGCTCCCCTAGCCTTCAGGCTAGGGCACCCCTGGGCTTTAGGCTAGGGCTCCCCTAGGCTAAGGCTAGGGCTCCCCTAGCCTTCAGGCTAGGGCACCCCTGGGCTTTAGGCTAGGGCTCCCCTAGGCTAAGGCTAGGGCTCCCCTAGCCTACAGGCTAGGGCACCCCTAGGCTTTAGGCTAGGGCTCCCCTAGGCTAAGGCTAGGGCTCCCCTAGCCTTCAGGCTAGGGCACCCCTAGGCTTTAGGCTAGGGCTCCCCTAGGCTAAGGCTAGGGCTCCCCTAGCCTTCAGGCTAGGGTACCCCTAGGCTTTAGGCTAGGGCTCCCCTAGGCTAAGGCTAGGGCTCCCCTAGCCTTCAGGCTAGGGCACCCCTAGGCTTTAGGCTAGGGCTCCCCTAGGCTAAGGCTAGGGCTCCCCTAGCCTTCAGGCTAGGGCACCCCTAGGCTTTAGGCTAGGGCTCCCCTAGGATAAGGCTAGGGCTCCCCTAGCCTTCAGGCTAGGGCACCCCTAGGCTTTAGGCTAGGGCTCCCCTAGGCTAAGGCTAGGGCTCCCCTAGCCTTCAGGCTAGGGCACCCCTAGGCTTTAGGCTAGGGCTCCCCTAGGCTAAGGCTAGGGCTCCCCTAGCCTTCAGGCTAGGGCACCCCTAGGCTTTAGGCTAGGGCTCCCCTAGGCTAAGGCTAGGGCTCCCCTAGCCTTCAGGCTAGGGCACCCCTAGGCTTTAGGCTAGGGCTCCCCTAGGCTAAGGCTAGGGCTCCCCTAGCCTTCAGGCTAGGGCACCCCTAGGCTTTAGGCTAGGGCTCCCCTAGGCTAAGGCTAGGGCTCCCCTAGCCTTCAGGCTAGGGCACCCCTAGGCTTTAGGCTAGGGCTCCCCTAGGCTAAGGCTAGGGCTCCCCTAGCCTTCAGGCTAGGGCACCCCTAGGCTTTAGGCTCCCCTAGGCTAAGGCTAGGGCTCCCCTAGCCTTCAGGCTAGGGCACCCCTAGGCTTTGGGCTCCCCTAGGCTAAGGCTAGGGCTCCCCTAGCCTTCAGGCTAGGGCACCCCTAGGCTTTAGGCTAGGGCTCCCCTAGGCTAAGGCTAGGGCTCCCCTAGCCTTCAGGCTAGGGCACCCCTAGGCTTTAGGCTAGGGCTCCCCTAGGCTAAGGCTAGGGCTCCCCTAGCCTTCAGGCTAGGGCACCCCTAGGCTTTGGGCTCCCCTAGGCTAAGGCTAGGGCTCCCCTAGCCTTCAGGCTAGGGCACCCCTAGGCTTTGGGCTCCCCTAGGCTAAGGCTAGGGCTCCCCTAGCCTTCAGGCTAGGGCACCCCTAGGCTTTGTGCTCCCCTAGGCTAAGGCTAGGGCTCCCCTAGCCTTCAGGCTAGGGCACCCCTAGGCTTTGGGCTCCCCTAGGCTAAGGCTAGGGCTCCCCTAGCCTTCAGGCTAGGGCACCCCTAGGCTTTGGGCTCCCCTAGGCTAAGGCTAGGGCTCCCCTAGCCTTCAGGCTAGGGCACCCCTAGGCTTTAGGCTAGGGCTCCCGTAGGCTAAGGCTAGGGCTCCCCTAGCCTTCAGGCTAGGGCACCCCTAGGCTTTGGGCTCCCCTAGGCTAAGGCTAGGGCTCCCCTAGCCTTCAGGCTAGGGCACCCCTAGGCTTTAGGCTAGGGCTCCCGTAGGCTAAGGCTAGGGCTCCCCTAGCCTTCAGGCTAGGGCACCCCTAGGCTTTGGGCTCCCCTAGGCTAAGGCTAGGGCTCCCCTAGCCTTCAGGCTAGGGCACCCCTAGGATTTAGGCTAGGGCTCCCGTAGGCTAAGGCTAGGGCTCCCCTAGCCTTCAGGCTAGGGCACCCCTAGGCTTTGGGCTCCCCTAGGCTAAGGCTAGGGCTCCCCTAGCCTTCAGGCTAGGGCACCCCTAGGCTTTAGGCTAGGGCTCCCGTAGGCTAAGGCTAGGGCTCCCCTAGCCTTCAGGCTAGGGCACCCCTAGGCTTTGGGCTCCCCTAGGCTAAGGCTAGGGCTCCCCTAGCCTTCAGGCTAGGGCACCGCTAGGCTTTAGGCTAGGGCTCCCCTAGGCTAAGGCTAGGGCTCCCCTAGCCTTCAGGCTAGGGCACCCCTAGGCTTTGGGCTCCCCTAGGCTAAGGCTAGGGCTCCCCTAGCCTTCAGGCTAGGGCACCCCTAGGCTTTAGGCTAGGGCTCCCCTAGGCTAAGGCTAGGGCTCCCCTAGCCTTCAGGCTAGGGCACCCCTAGGCTTTGGGCTCCCCTAGGCTAAGGCTAGGGCTCCCCTAGCCTTCAGGCTAGGGCACCCCTAGGCTTTAGGCTAGGGCTCCCCTAGGCTAAGGCTAGGGCTCCCCTAGCCTTCAGGCTAGGGCACCCCTAGGCTTTGGGCTCCCCTAGGCTAAGGCTAGGGCTCCCCTAGCCTTCAGGCTAGGGCACCCCTAGGCTTTAGGCTAGGACTCCCCTAGGCTAAGGCTAGGGCTCCCCTAGCCTTCAGGCTAGGGCACCCCTAGGCTTTGGGCTCCCCTAGGCTAAGGCTAGGGCTCCCCTAGCCTTCAGGCTAGGGCACCCCTAGGCTTTAGGCTAGGGCTCCCCTTGGCTAAGGCTAGGGCTCCCCTAGCCTTCAGGCTAGGGCACCCTTAGGCTTTGGGCTCCCCTAGGCTAAGGCTAGGGCTCCCCTAGCCTTCAGGCTAGGGCACCCCTAGGCTTTAGGCTAGGGCTCCCCTAGGCTAAGGCTAGGGCTCCCCTAGCCTTCAGGCTAGGGCACCCCTAGGCTTTGGGCTCCCCTAGGCTAAGGCTAGGGCTCCCCTAGCCTTCAGGCTAGGGCACCCCTAGGCTTTAGGCTAGGGCTCCCCTAGGCTAAGGCTAGGGCTCCCCTAGCCTTCAGGCTAGGGCACCCCTAGGCTTTGGGCTCCCCTAGGCTAAGGCTAGGGCTCCCCTAGCCTTCAGGCTAGGGCACCCCTAGGCTTTAGGCTAGGGCTCCCCTAGGCTAAGGCTAGGGCTCCCCTAGCCTTCAGGCTAGGGCACCCCTAGGCTTTGGGCTCCCCTAGGCTAAGGCTAGGGCTCCCCTAGCCTTCAGGCTAGGGCACCCCTAGGCTTTGGGCTCCCCTAGGCTAAGGCTAGGGCTCCCCTAGCCTTCAGGCTAGGGCACCCCTAGGCTTTAGGCTAGGGCTCCCGTAGGCTAAGGCTAGGGCTCCCCTAGCCTTCAGGCTAGGGCACCCCTAGGCTTTGGGCTCCCCTAGGCTAAGGCTAGGGCTCCCCTAGCCTTCAGGCTAGGGCACCCCTAGGCTTTAGGCTAGGGCTCCCGTAGGCTAAGGCTAGGGCTCCCCTAGCCTTCAGGCTAGGGCACCCCTAGGCTTTGGGCTCCCCTAGGCTAAGGCTAGGGCTCCCCTAGCCTTCAGGCTAGGGCACCCCTAGGCTTTAGGCTAGGGCTCCCGTAGGCTAAGGCTAGGGCTCCCCTAGCCTTCAGGCTAGGGCACCCCTAGGCTTTGGGCTCCCATAGGCTAAGGCTAGGGCTCCCCTAGCCTTCAGGCTAGGGCACCCCTAGGCTTTAGGCTAGGGCTCCCGTAGGCTAAGGCTAGGGCTCCCCTAGCCTTCAGGCTAGGGCACCCCTAGGCTTTGGGCTCCCCTAGGCTAAGGCTAGGGCTCCCCTAGTCTTCAGGCTAGGGCACCCCTAGGCTTTAGGCTAGGGCTCCCCTAGGCTAAGGCTAGGGCTCCCCTAGCCTTCAGGCTAGGGCACCCCTAGGCTTTGGGCTCCCCTAGGCTAAGGCTAGGGCTCCCCTAGCCTTCAGGCTAGGGCACCCCTAGGCTTTAGGCTAGGGCTCCCCTAGGCTAAGGCTAGGGCTCCCCTAGCCTTCAGGCTAGGGCACCCCTAGGCTTTGGGCTCCCCTAGGCTAAGGCTAGGGCTCCCCTAGCCTTCAGGCTAGGGCACCCCTAGGCTTTAGGCTAGGGCTCCCCTAGGCTAAGGCTAGGGCTCCCCTAGCCTTCAGGCTAGGGCACCCCTAGGCTTTGGGCTCCCCTAGGCTAAGGCTAGGGCTCCCCTAGCCTTCAGGCTAGGGCACCCCTAGGCTTTGGGCTCCCCTAGGCTAAGGCTAGGGCTCCCCTAGCCTTCAGGCTAGGGCACCCCTAGGCTTTAGGCTAGGGCTCCCCTAGGCTAAGGCTAGGGCTCCCCTAGCCTTCAGGCTAGGGCACCCCTAGGCTTTGGGCTCCCCTAGGCTAAGGCTAGGGCTCCCCTAGCCTTCAGGCTAGGGCACCCCTAGGCTTTAGGCTAGGGCTCCCCTAGGCTAAGGCTAGGGCTCCCCTAGCCTTCAGGCTAGGGCACCCCTAGGCTTTGGGCTCCCCTAGGCTAAGGCTAGGGCTCCCCTAGCCTTCAGGCTAGGGCACCCCTAGGCTTTAGGCTAGGGCTACCCTAGGCTAAGGCTAGGGCTCCCCTAGCCTTCAGGCTAGGGCACCCCTAGGCTTTGGGCTCCCCTAGGCTAAGGCTAGGGCTCCCCTAGCCTTCAGGCTAGGGCACCTCTAGGCTTTAGGCTAGGGCTCCCCTAGGCTAAGGCTAGGGCTCCCCTAGCCTTCAGGCTAGGGCACCCCTAGGCTTTGGGCTCCCCTAGGCTAAGGCTAGGGCTCCCCTAGCCTTCAGGCTAGGGCACCCCTAGGCTTTAGGCTAGGGCTCCCCTAGGCTAAGGCTAGGGCTCCCCTAGCCTTCAGGCTAGGGCACCCCTAGGCTTTGGGCTCCCCTAGGCTAAGGCTAGGGCTCCCCTAGCCTTCAGGCTAGGGCACCCCTAGGCTTTAGGCTAGGGCTCCCCTAGGCTAAGGCTAGGGCTCCCCTAGCCTTCAGGCTAGGGCACCCCTAGGCTTTGGGCTCCCCTAGGCTAAGGCTAGGGCTCCCCTAGCCTTCAGGCTAGGGCACCCCTAGGCTTTAGGCTAGGGCTCCCCTAGGCTAAGCCTAGGGCTCCCCTAGCCTTCAGGCTAGGGCACCCCTAGGCTTTGGGCTCCCCTAGGCTAAGGCTAGGGCTCCCCTAGCCTTCAGGCTAGGGCACCCCTAGGCTTTAGGCTAGGGCTCCCCTAGGCTAAGGCTAGGGCTCCCCTAGCCTTCAGGCTAGGGCACCCCTAGGCTTTGGGCTCCCCTAGGCTAAGGCTAGGGCTCCCCTAGCCTTCAGGCTAGGGCACCCCTAGGCTTTAGGCTAGGGCTCCCCTAGGCTAAGGCTAGGGCTCCCCTAGCCTTCAGGCTAGGGCACCCCTAGGCTTTGGGCTCCCCTAGGCTAAGGCTAGGGCTCCCCTAGCCTTCAGGCTAGGGCACCCCTAGGCTTTAGGCTAGGGCTCCCCTAGGCTAAGGCTAGGGCTCCCCTAGCCTTCAGGCTAGGGCACCCCTAGGCTTTGGGCTCCCCTAGGCTAAGGCTAGGGCTCCCCTAGCCTTCAGGCTAGGGCACCCCTAGGCTTTGGGCTCCCCTAGGCTAAGGCTAGGGCTCCCCTAGCCTTCAGGCTAGGGCACCCCTAGGCTTTAGGCTAGGGCTCCCCTAGGCTAAGGCTAGGGCTCCCCTAGCCTTCAGGCTAGGGCACCCCTAGGCTTTAGGCTAGGGCTCCCCTAGGCTAAGGCTAGGGCTCCCCTAGCCTTCAGGCTAGGGCACCCCTAGGCTTTAGGCTAGGGCTCCCCTAGGCTAAGGCTAGGGCTCCCCTAGCCTTCAGGCTAGGGCACCCCTAGGCTTTAGGCTAGGGCTCCCCTAGGCTAAGGCTAGGGCTCCCCTAGCCTTCAGGCTAGGACACCCCTAGGCTTTAGGCTAGGGCTCCCCTAGGCTAAGGCTAGGGCTCCCCTAGCCTTCAGCCTAGGGCACCCCTAGGCTTTAGGCTAGGGCTCCCCTAGGCTAAGGCTAGGGCTCCCCTAGCCTTCAGCCTAGGGCACCCCTAGGCTTTAGGCTAGGGCTCCCCTAGGCTAAGGCTAGGGCTCCCCTAGCCTTCAGCCTAGGGCACCCCTAGGCTTTAGGCTAGGGCTCCCCTAGGCTAAGGCTAGGGCTCCCCTAGCCTTCAGCCTAGGGCACCCCTAGGCTTTAGGCTAGGGCTCCCCTAGGCTAAGGCTAGGGCTCCCCTAGCCTTCAGCCTAGGGCACCCCTAGGCTTTAGGCTAGGGCTCCCCTAGGCTAAGGCTAGGGCTCCCCTAGCCTTCAGCCTAGGGCACCCCTAGGCTTTAGGCTAGGGCTCCCCTAGGCTAAGGCTAGGGCTCCCCTAGCCTTCAGCCTAGGGCACCCCTAGGCTTTAGGCTAGGGCTCCCCTAGGCTAAGGCTAGGGCTCCCCTAGCCTTCAGCCTAGGGCACCCCTAGGCTTTAGGCTAGGGCTCCCCTAGGCTAAGGCTAGGGCTCCCCTAGCCTTCAGCCTAGGGCACCCCTAGGCTTTAGGCTAGGGCTCCCCTAGGCTAAGGCTAGGGCTCCCCTAGCCTTCAGGCTAGGGCACCCCTAGGCTTTAGGCTAGGGCTCCCCTAGGCTAAGGCTAGGGCTCCCCTAGCCTTCAGCCTAGGGCACCCCTAGGCTTTAGGCTAGGGCTCCCCTAGGCTAAGGCTAGGGCTCCCCTAGCCTTCAGCCTAGGGCACCCCTAGGCTTTAGGCTAGGGCTCCCCTAGGCTAAGGCTAGGGCTCCCCTAGCCTTCAGCCTAGGGCACCCCTAGGCTTTAGGCTAGGGCTCCCCTAGGCTAAGGCTAGGGCTCCCCTAGCCTTCAGCCTAGGGCACCCCTAGGCTTTAGGCTAGGGCTCCCCTAGGCTAAGGCTAGGGCTCCCCTAGCCTTCAGCCTAGAGCACCCCTAGGCTTTAGGCTAGGGCTCCCCTAGGCTAAGGCTAGGGCTCCCCTAGCCTTCAGCCTAGGGCACCCCTAGGCTTTGGGCTCCCCTAGGCTAAGGCTAGGGTTCCCCTAGCCTTCAGGCTAGGGCACCCCTAGGCTTTGGGCTCCCCTAGGCTAAGGCTAGGGCTCCCCTAGCCTTCAGGCTAGGGCACCCCTAGGCTTTGGGCTCCCCTAGGCTAAGGCTAGGGCTCCCCTAGCCTTCAGGCTAGGGCACCCCTAGGCTTTAGGCTAGGGCTCCCGTAGGCTAAGGCTAGGGCTCCCCTAGCCTTCAGGCTAGGGCACCCCTAGGCTTTGGGCTCCCCTAGGCTAAGGCTAGGGCTCCCCTAGCCTTCAGGCTAGGGCACCCCTAGGCTTTAGGCTAGGGCTCCCGTAGGCTAAGGCTAGGGCTCCCCTAGCCTTCAGGCTAGGGCACCCCTAGGCTTTGGGCTCCCCTAGGCTAAGGCTAGGGCTCCCCTAGCCTTCAGGCTAGGGCACCCCTAGGCTTTAGGCTAGGGCTCCCGTAGGCTAAGGCTAGGGCTCCCCTAGCCTTCAGGCTAGGGCACCCCTAGGCTTTGGGCTCCCATAGGCTAAGGCTAGGGCTCCCCTAGCCTTCAGGCTAGGGCACCCCTAGGCTTTAGGCTAGGGCTCCCGTAGGCTAAGGCTAGGGCTCCCCTAGCCTTCAGGCTAGGGCACCCCTAGGCTTTGGGCTCCCCTAGGCTAAGGCTAGGGCTCCCCTAGTCTTCAGGCTAGGGCACCCCTAGGCTTTAGGCTAGGGCTCCCCTAGGCTAAGGCTAGGGCTCCCCTAGCCTTCAGGCTAGGGCACCCCTAGGCTTTGGGCTCCCCTAGGCTAAGGCTAGGGCTCCCCTAGCCTTCAGGCTAGGGCACCCCTAGGCTTTAGGCTAGGGCTCCCCTAGGCTAAGGCTAGGGCTCCCCTAGCCTTCAGGCTAGGGCACCCCTAGGCTTTGGGCTCCCCTAGGCTAAGGCTAGGGCTCCCCTAGCCTTCAGGCTAGGGCACCCCTAGGCTTTAGGCTAGGGCTCCCCTAGGCTAAGGCTAGGGCTCCCCTAGCCTTCAGGCTAGGGCACCCCTAGGCTTTGGGCTCCCCTAGGCTAAGGCTAGGGCTCCCCTAGCCTTCAGGCTAGGGCACCCCTAGGCTTTGGGCTCCCCTAGGCTAAGGCTAGGGCTCCCCTAGCCTTCAGGCTAGGGCACCCCTAGGCTTTGGGCTCCCCTAGGCTAAGGCTAGGGCTCCCCTAGCCTTCAGGCTAGGGCACCCCTAGGCTTTAGGCTAGGGCTCCCCTAGGCTAAGGCTAGGGCTCCCCTAGACTTCAGGCTAGGACACCCCTAGGCTTTGGGCTCCCCTAGGCTAAGGCTAGGGCTCCCCTAGCCTTCAGGCTAGGGCACCCCTAGGCTTTAGGCTAGGGCTCCCCTAGGCTAAGGCTAGGGCTCCCCTAGCCTTCAGGCTAGGGCACCCCTAGGCTTTGGGCTCCCCTAGGCTAAGGCTAGGGCTCCCCTAGCCTTCAGGCTAGGGCACCCCTAGGCTTTAGGCTAGGGCTCCCCTAGGCTAAGGCTAGGGCTCCCCTAGCCTTCAGGCTAGGGCAGCCCTAGGCTTTGGGCTCCCCTAGGCTAAGGCTAGGGCTCCCCTAGCCTTCAGGCTAGGGCACCCCTAGGCTTTAGGCTAGGGCTCCCCTAGGCTAAGGCTAGGGCTCCCCTAGCCTTCAGGCTAGGGCACCCCTAGGCTTTGGGCTCCCCTAGGCTAAGGCTAGGGCTCCCCTAGCCTTCAGGCTAGGGCACCCCTAGGCTTTGGGCTCCCCTAGGCTAAGGCTAGGGCTCCCCTAGCCTTCAGGCTAGGGCACCCCTAGGCTTTAGGCTAGGGCTCCCGTAGGCTAAGGCTAGGGCTCCCCTAGCCTTCAGGCTAGGGCACCCCTAGGCTTTGGGCTCCCCTAGGCTAAGGCTAGGGCTCCCCTAGCCTTCAGGGTAGGGCACCCCTAGGCTTTAGGCTAGGGCTCCCGTAGGCTAAGGCTAGGGCTCCCCTAGCCTTCAGGCTAGGGCACCCCTAGGCTTTGGGCTCCCCTAGGCTAAGGCTAGGGCTCCCCTAGCCTTCAGGCTAGGGCACCCCTAGGATTTAGGCTAGGGCTCCCGTAGGCTAAGGCTAGGGCTCCGCTAGCCTTCAGGCTAGGGCACCCCTAGGCTTTGGGCTCCCCTAGGCTAAGGCTAGGGCTCCCCTAGCCTTCAGGCTAGGGCACCCCTAGGCTTTAGGCTAGGGCTCCCGTAGGCTAAGGCTAGGGCTCCCCTAGCCTTCAGGCTAGGGCACCCCTAGGCTTTGGGCTCCCCTAGGCTAAGGCTAGGGCTCCCCTAGCCTTCAGGCTAGGGCACCGCTAGGCTTTAGGCTAGGGCTCCCCTAGGCTAAGGCTAGGGCTCCCCTAGCCTTCAGGCTAGGGCACCCCTAGGCTTTGGGCTCCCCTAGGCTAAGGCTAGGGCTCCCCTAGGCTAAGGCTAGGGCTCCCCTAGCCTTCAGGCTAGGGCACCCCTAGGCTTTAGGCTAGGGCTCCCCTAGGCTAAGGCTAGGGCTCCCCTAGCCTTCAGGCTAGGGCACCCCTAGGCTTTGGGCTCCCCTAGGATAAGGCTAGGGCTCCCCTAGCCTTCAGGCTAGGGCACCCCTAGGCTTTAGGCTAGGGCTCCCCTAGGCTAAGGCTAGGGCTCCCCTAGCCTTCAGGCTAGGGCACCCCTAGGCTTTGGGCTCCCCTAGGCTAAGGCTAGGGCTCCCCTAGCCTTCAGGCTAGGGCACCCCTAGGCTTTAGGCTAGGACTCCCCTAGGCTAAGGCTAGGGCTCCCCTAGCCTTCAGGCTAGGGCACCCCTAGGCTTTGGGCTCCCCTAGGCTAAGGCTAGGGCTCCCCTAGCCTTCAGGCTAGGGCACCCCTAGGCTTTAGGCTAGGGCTCCCCTTGGCTAAGGCTAGGGCTCCCCTAGCCTTCAGGCTAGGGCACCCCTAGGCTTTGGGCTCCCCTAGGCTAAGGCTAGGGCTCCCCTAGCCTTCAGGCTAGGGCACCCCTAGGCTTTAGGCTAGGGCTCCCCTAGGCTAAGGCTAGGGCTCCCCTAGCCTTCAGGCTAGGGCACCCCTAGGCTTTGGGCTCCCCTAGGCTAAGGCTAGGGCTCCCCTAGCCTTCAGGCTAGGGCACCCCTAGGCTTTAGGCTAGGGCTCCCCTAGGCTAAGGCTAGGGCTCCCCTAGCCTTCAGGCTAGGGCACCCCTAGGCTTTGGGCTCCCCTAGGCTAAGGCTAGGGCTCCCCTAGCCTTCAGGCTAGGGCACCCCTAGGCTTTGGGCTCCCCTAGGCTAAGGCTAGGGCTCCCCTAGCCTTCAGGCTAGGGCACCCCTAGGCTTTAGGCTAGGGCTCCCGTAGGCTAAGGCTAGGGCTCCCCTAGCCTTCAGGCTAGGGCACCCCTAGGCTTTGGGCTCCCCTAGGCTAAGGCTAGGGCTCCCCTAGCCTTCAGGCTAGGGCACCCCTAGGCTTTAGGCTAGGGCTCCCGTAGGCTAAGGCTAGGGCTCCCCTAGCCTTCAGGCTAGGGCACCCCTAGGCTTTGGGCTCCCCTAGGCTAAGGCTAGGGCTCCCCTAGCCTTCAGGCTAGGGCACCCCTAGGCTTTAGGCTAGGGCTCCCGTAGGCTAAGGCTAGGGCTCCCCTAGCCTTCAGGCTAGGGCACCCTTAGGCTTTGGGCTCCCATAGGCTAAGGCTAGGGCTCCCCTAGCCTTCAGGCTAGGGCACCCCTAGGCTTTAGGCTAGGGCTCCCGTAGGCTAAGGCTAGGGCTCCCCTAGCCTTCAGGCTAGGGCACCCCTAGGCTTTGGGCTCCCCTAGGCTAAGGCTAGGGCTCCCCTAGTCTTCAGGCTAGGGCACCCCTAGGCTTTAGGCTAGGGCTCCCCTAGGCTAAGGCTAGGGCTCCCCTAGCCTTCAGGCTAGGGCACCCCTAGGCTTTGGGCTCCCCTAGGCTAAGGCTAGGGCTCCCCTAGCCTTCAGGCTAGGGCACCCCTAGGCTTTAGGCTAGGGCTCCCCTAGGCTAAGGCTAGGGCTCCCCTAGCCTTCAGGCTAGGGCTCCCCTAGGCTTTGGGCTCCCCTAGGCTAAGGCTAGGGCTCCCCTAGCCTTCAGGCTAGGGCACCCCTAGGCTTTAGGCTAGGGCTCCCCTAGGCTAAGGCTAGGGCTCCCCTAGCCTTCAGGCTAGGGCACCCCTAGGCTTTGGGCTCCCCTAGGCTAAGGCTAGGGCTCCCCTAGCCTTCAGGCTAGGGCACCCCTAGGCTTTGGGCTCCCCTAGGCTAAGGCTAGGGCTCCCCTAGCCTTCAGGCTAGGGCACCCCTAGGCTTTAGGCTAGGGCTCCCCTAGGCTAAGGCTAGGGCTCCCCTAGCCTTCAGGCTAGGGCACCCCTAGGCTTTGGGCTCCCCTAGGCTAAGGCTAGGGCTCCCCTAGCCTTCAGGCTAGGGCACCCCTAGGCTTTAGGCTAGGGCTCCCCTAGGCTAAGGCTAGGGCTCCCCTAGCCTTCAGGCTAGGGCACCCCTAGGCTTTGGGCTCCCCTAGGCTAAGGCTAGGGCTCCCCTAGCCTTCAGGCTAGGGCACCCCTAGGCTTTAGGCTAGGGCTACCCTAGGCTAAGGCTAGGGCTCCCCTAGCCTTCAGGCTAGGGCACCCCTAGGCTTTGGGCTCCCCTAGGCTAAGGCTAGGGCTCCCCTAGCCTTCAGGCTAGGGCACCCCTAGGCTTTAGGCTAGGGCTCCCCTAGGCTAAGGCTAGGGCTCCCCTAGCCTTCAGGCTAGTGCACCCCTAGGCTTTGGGCTCCCCTAGGCTAAGGCTAGGGCTCCCCTAGCCTTCAGGCTAGGGCACCCCTAGGCTTTAGGCTAGGGCTCCCCTAGGCTTTAGGCTAGGGCTCCCCTAGGCTAAGGCTAGGGCTCCCCTAGCCTTCAGCCTAGGGCACCCCTAGGCTTTAGGCTAGGGCTCCCCTAGGCTAAGGCTAGGGCTCCCCTAGCCTTCAGCCTAGGGCACCCCTAGGCTTTAGGCTAGGGCTCCCCTAGGCTAAGGCTAGGGCTCCCCTAGCCTTCAGCCTAGGGCACCCCTAGGCTTTAGGCTAGGGCTCCCCTAGGCTAAGGCTAGGGCTCCCCTAGCCTTCAGCCTAGGGCACCCCTAGGCTTTAGGCTAGAGCTCCCCTAGGCTAAGGCTAGGGCTCCCCTAGCCTTCAGCCTAGGGCACCCCTAGGCTTTAGGCTAGGGCTCCCCTAGGCTAAGGCTAGGGCTCCCCTAGCCTTCAGCCTAGGGCACCCCTAGGCTAAGGCTAGGGCTCCCCTAGCCTTCAGCCTAGGGCACCCCTAGGCTTTAGGCTAGGGCTCCCCTAGGCTAAGGCTAGGGCTCCCCTAGCCTTCAGCCTAGGGCACCCCTAGGCTTTAGGCTAGGGCTCCCCTAGGCTAAGGCTAGGGCTCCCCTAGCCTTCAGCCTAGGGCACCCCTAGGCTTTAGGCTAGGGCTCCCCTAGGCTAAGGCTAGGGCTCCCCTAGCCTTCAGCCTAGGGCACCCCTAGGCTTTAGGCTAGGGCTCCCCTAGGCTAAGGCTAGGGCTCCCCTAGCCTTCAGCCTAGGGCACCCCTAGGCTTTAGGCTAGGGCTCCCCTAGGCTAAGGCTAGGGCTCCCCTAGCCTTCAGCCTAGGGCACCCCTAGGCTTTAGGCTAGGGCTCCCCTAGGCTAAGGCTAGGGCTCCCCTAGCCTTCAGGCTAGGGCACCCCTAGGCTTTAGGCTAGGGCTCCCCTAGGCTAAGGCTAGGGCTCCCCTAGCCTTCAGCCTAGGGCACCCCTAGGCTTTAGGCTAGGGCTCCCCTAGGCTAAGGCTAGGGCTCCCCTAGCCTTCAGCCTAGGGCACCCCTAGGCTTTAGGCTAGGGCTCCCCTAGGCTAAGGCTAGGGCTCCCCTAGCCTTCAGGCTAGGGCACCCCTAGGCTTTAGGCTAGGGCTCCCCTTGGCTAAGGCTAGGGCTCCCCTAGCCTTCAGGCTAGGGCACCCCTAGGCTTTGGGCTCCCCTAGGCTAAGGCTAGGGCTCCCCTAGCCTTCAGGCTAGGGCACCCCTAGGCTTTAGGCTAGGGCTCCCCTAGGCTAAGGCTAGGGCTCCCCTAGCCTTCAGGCTAGGGCACCCCTAGGCTTTGGGCTCCCCTAGGCTAAGGCTAGGGCTCCCCTAGCCTTCAGGCTAGGGCACCCCTAGGCTTTAGGCTAGGGCTCCCCTAGGCTAAGGCTAGGGCTCCCCTAGCCTTCAGGCTAGGGCACCCCTAGGCTTTGGGCTCCCCTAGGCTAAGGCTAGGGCTCCCCTAGCCTTCAGGCTAGGGCACCCCTAGGCTTTGGGCTCCCCTAGGCTAAGGCTAGGGCTCCCCTAGCCTTCAGGCTAGGGCACCCCTAGGCTTTAGGCTAGGGCTCCCGTAGGCTAAGGCTAGGGCTCCCCTAGCCTTCAGGCTAGGGCACCCCTAGGCTTTGGGCTCCCCTAGGCTAAGGCTAGGGCTCCCCTAGCCTTCAGGCTAGGGCACCCCTAGGCTTTAGGCTAGGGCTCCCGTAGGCTAAGGCTAGGGCTCCCCTAGCCTTCAGGCTAGGGCACCCCTAGGCTTTGGGCTCCCCTAGGCTAAGGCTAGGGCTCCCCTAGCCTTCAGGCTAGGGCACCCCTAGGCTTTAGGCTAGGGCTCCCGTAGGCTAAGGCTAGGGCTCCCCTAGCCTTCAGGCTAGGGCACCCTTAGGCTTTGGGCTCCCATAGGCTAAGGCTAGGGCTCCCCTAGCCTTCAGGCTAGGGCACCCCTAGGCTTTAGGCTAGGGCTCCCGTAGGCTAAGGCTAGGGCTCCCCTAGCCTTCAGGCTAGGGCACCCCTAGGCTTTGGGCTCCCCTAGGCTAAGGCTAGGGCTCCCCTAGTCTTCAGGCTAGGGCACCCCTAGGCTTTAGGCTAGGGCTCCCCTAGGCTAAGGCTAGGGCTCCCCTAGCCTTCAGGCTAGGGCACCCCTAGGCTTTGGGCTCCCCTAGGCTAAGGCTAGGGCTCCCCTAGCCTTCAGGCTAGGGCACCCCTAGGCTTTAGGCTAGGGCTCCCCTAGGCTAAGGCTAGGGCTCCCCTAGCCTTCAGGCTAGGGCTCCCCTAGGCTTTGGGCTCCCCTAGGCTAAGGCTAGGGCTCCCCTAGCCTTCAGGCTAGGGCACCCCTAGGCTTTAGGCTAGGGCTCCCCTAGGCTAAGGCTAGGGCTCCCCTAGCCTTCAGGCTAGGGCACCCCTAGGCTTTGGGCTCCCCTAGGCTAAGGCTAGGGCTCCCCTAGCCTTCAGGCTAGGGCACCCCTAGGCTTTGGGCTCCCCTAGGCTAAGGCTAGGGCTCCCCTAGCCTTCAGGCTAGGGCACCCCTAGGCTTTAGGCTAGGGCTCCCCTAGGCTAAGGCTAGGGCTCCCCTAGCCTTCAGGCTAGGGCACCCCTAGGCTTTGGGCTCCCCTAGGCTAAGGCTAGGGCTCCCCTAGCCTTCAGGCTAGGGCACCCCTAGGCTTTAGGCTAGGGCTCCCCTAGGCTAAGGCTAGGGCTCCCCTAGCCTTCAGGCTAGGGCACCCCTAGGCTTTGGGCTCCCCTAGGCTAAGGCTAGGGCTCCCCTAGCCTTCAGGCTAGGGCACCCCTAGGCTTTAGGCTAGGGCTACCCTAGGCTAAGGCTAGGGCTCCCCTAGCCTTCAGGCTAGGGCACCCCTAGGCTTTGGGCTCCCCTAGGCTAAGGCTAGGGCTCCCCTAGCCTTCAGGCTAGGGCACCCCTAGGCTTTAGGCTAGGGCTCCCCTAGGCTAAGGCTAGGGCTCCCCTAGCCTTCAGGCTAGTGCACCCCTAGGCTTTGGGCTCCCCTAGGCTAAGGCTAGGGCTCCCCTAGCCTTCAGGCTAGGGCACCCCTAGGCTTTAGGCTAGGGCTCCCCTAGGCTTTAGGCTAGGGCTCCCCTAGGCTAAGGCTAGGGCTCCCCTAGCCTTCAGCCTAGGGCACCCCTAGGCTTTAGGCTAGGGCTCCCCTAGGCTAAGGCTAGGGCTCCCCTAGCCTTCAGCCTAGGGCACCCCTAGGCTTTAGGCTAGGGCTCCCCTAGGCTAAGGCTAGGGCTCCCCTAGCCTTCAGCCTAGGGCACCCCTAGGCTTTAGGCTAGGGCTCCCCTAGGCTAAGGCTAGGGCTCCCCTAGCCTTCAGCCTAGGGCACCCCTAGGCTTTAGGCTAGAGCTCCCCTAGGCTAAGGCTAGGGCTCCCCTAGCCTTCAGCCTAGGGCACCCCTAGGCTTTAGGCTAGGGCTCCCCTAGGCTAAGGCTAGGGCTCCCCTAGCCTTCAGCCTAGGGCACCCCTAGGCTAAGGCTAGGGCTCCCCTAGCCTTCAGCCTAGGGCACCCCTAGGCTTTAGGCTAGGGCTCCCCTAGGCTAAGGCTAGGGCTCCCCTAGCCTTCAGCCTAGGGCACCCCTAGGCTTTAGGCTAGGGCTCCCCTAGGCTAAGGCTAGGGCTCCCCTAGCCTTCAGCCTAGGGCACCCCTAGGCTTTAGGCTAGGGCTCCCCTAGGCTAAGGCTAGGGCTCCCCTAGCCTTCAGCCTAGGGCACCCCTAGGCTTTAGGCTAGGGCTCCCCTAGGCTAAGGCTAGGGCTCCCCTAGCCTTCAGCCTAGGGCACCCCTAGGCTTTAGGCTAGGGCTCCCCTAGGCTAAGGCTAGGGCTCCCCTAGCCTTCAGCCTAGGGCACCCCTAGGCTTTAGGCTAGGGCTCCCCTAGGCTAAGGCTAGGGCTCCCCTAGCCTTCAGCCTAGGGCACCCCTAGGCTTTAGGCTAGGGCTCCCCTAGGCTAAGGCTAGGGCTCCCCTAGCCTTCAGGCTAGGGCACCCCTAGGCTTTAGGCTAGGGCTCCCCTAGGCTAAGGCTAGGGCTCCCCTAGCCTTCAGCCTAGGGCACCCCTAGGCTTTAGGCTAGGGCTCCCCTAGGCTAAGGCTAGGGCTCCCCTAGCCTTCAGCCTAGGGCACCCCTAGGCTTTAGGCTAGGGCTCCCCTAGGCTAAGGCTAGGGCTCCCCTAGCCTTCAGCCTAGGGCACCCCTAGGCTTTAGGCTAGGGCTCCCCTAGGCTAAGGCTAGGGCTCCCCTAGCCTTCAGCCTAGGGCACCCCTAGGCTTTAGGCTAGGGCTCCCCTAGGCTAAGGCTAGGGCTCCCCTAGCCTTCAGCCTAGGGCACCCCTAGGCTTTAGGCTAGGGCTCCCCTAGGCTAAGGCTAGGGCTCCCCTAGCCTTCAGCCTAGGGCACCCCTAGGCTTTGGGCTCCCCTAGGCTAAGGCTAGGGCTCCCCTAGCCTTCAGGCTAGGGCACCCCTAGGCTTTGGGCTCCCCTAGGCTAAGGCTAGGGCTCCCCTAGCCTTCAGGCTAGGGCACCCCTAGGCTTTGGGCTCCCCTAGGCTAAGGCTAGGGCTCCCCTAGCCTTCAGGCTAGGGCACCCCTAGGCTTTAGGCTAGGGCTCCCGTAGGCTAAGGCTAGGGCTCCTCTAGCCTTCAGGCTAGGGCACCCCTAGGCTTTGGGCTCCCCTAGGCTAAGGCTAGGGCTCCCCTAGCCTTCAGGCTAGGGCACCCCTAGGCTTTAGGCTAGGGCTCCCGTAGGCTAAGGCTAGGGCTCCCCTAGCCTTCAGGCTAGGGCACCCCTAGTTTTTGGGCTCCCCTAGGCTAAGGCTAGGGCTCCCCTAGCCTTCAGGCTAGGGCACCCCTAGGCTTTAGGCTAGGGCTCCCGTAGGCTAAGGCTAGGGCTCCCCTAGCCTTCAGGCTAGGGCACCCCTAGGCTTTGGGCTCCCATAGGCTAAGGCTAGGGCTCCCCTAGCCTTCAGGCTAGGGCACCCCTAGGCTTTAGGCTAGGGCTCCCGTAGGCTAAGGCTAGGGCTCCCCTAGCCTTCAGGCTAGGGCACCCCTAGTCTTTGGGCTCCCCTAGGCTAAGGCTAGGGCTCCCCTAGTCTTCAGGCTAGGGCACCCCTAGGCTTTAGGCTAGGGCTCCCCTAGGCTAAGGCTAGGGCTCCCCTAGCCTTCAGGCTAGGGCACCCCTAGGCTTTGGGCTCCCCTAGGCTAAGGCTAGGGCTCCCCTAGCCTTCAGGCTAGGGCACCCCTAGGCTTTAGGCTAGGGCTCCCCTAGGCTAAGGCTAGGGCTCCCCTAGCCTTCAGGCTAGGGCACCCCTAGGCTTTGGGCTCCCCTAGGCTAAGGCTAGGGCTCCCCTAGCCTTCAGGCTAGGGCACCCCTAGGCTTTAGGCTAGGGCTCCCCTAGGCTAAGGCTAGGGCTCCCCTAGCCTTCAGGCTAGGGCACCCCTAGGCTTTGGGCTCCCCTAGGCTAAGGCTAGGGCTCCCCTAGCCTTCAGGCTAGGGCACCCCTAGGCTTTGGGCTCCCCTAGGCTAAGGCTAGGGCTCCCCTAGCCTTCAGGCTAGGGCACCCCTAGGCTTTAGGCTAGGGCTCCCCTAGGCTAAGGCTAGGGCTCCCCTAGCCTTCAGGCTAGGGCACCCCTAGGCTTTGGGCTCCCCTAGGCTAAGGCTAGGGCTCCCCTAGCCTTCAGGCTAGGGCACCCCTAGGCTTTAGGCTAGGGCTCCCCTAGGCTAAGGCTAGGGCTCCCCTAGCCTTCAGGCTAGGGCACCCCTAGGCTTTGGGCTCCCCTAGGCTAAGGCTAGGGCTCCCCTAGCCTTCAGGCTAGGGCACCCCTAGGCTTTAGGCTAGGGCTCCCCTAGGCTAAGGCTAGGGCTCCCCTAGCCTTCAGGCTAGGGCACCCCTAGGCTTTGGGCTCCCCTAGGCTAAGGCTAGGGCTCCCCTAGCCTTCAGGCTAGGGCACCCCTAGGCTTTAGGCTAGGGCTCCCCTAGGCTAAGGCTAGGGCTCCCCTAGCCTTCAGGCTAGGGCACCCCTAGGCTTTGGGCTCCCCTAGGCTAAGGCTAGGGCTCCCCTAGCCTTCAGGCTAGGGCACCCCTAGGCTTTAGGCTAGGGCTCCCCTAGGCTAAGGCTAGGGCTCCCCTAGCCTTCAGGCTAGGGCACCCCTAGGCTTTGGGCTCCCCTAGGCTAAGGCTAGGGCTCCCCTAGCCTTCAGGCTAGGGCACCCCTAGGCTTTAGGCTAGGGCTCCCCTAGGCTAAGGCTAGGGCTCCCCTAGCCTTCAGGCTAGGGCACCCCTAGGCTTTGGGCTCCCCTAGGCTAAGGCTAGGGCTCCCCTAGCCTTCAGGCTAGGGCACCCCTAGGCTTTAGGCTAGGGCTCCCCTAGGCTAAGCCTAGGGCTCCCCTAGCCTTCAGGCTAGGGCACCCCTAGGCTTTGGGCTCCCCTAGGCTAAGGCTAGGGCTCCCCTAGCCTTCAGGCTAGGGCACCCCTAGGCTCTAGGCTAGGGCTCCCCTAGGCTAAGGCTAGGGCTCCCCTAGCCTTCAGGCTAGGGCACCCCTAGGCTTTGGGCTCCCCTAGGCTAAGGCTAGGGCTCCCCTAGCCTTCAGGCTAGGGCACCCCTAGGCTTTAGGCTAGGGCTCCCCTAGGCTAAGGCTAGGGCTCCCCTAGCCTTCAGGCTAGGGCATCCCTAGGCTTTGGGCTCCCCTAGGCTAAGGCTAGGGCTCCCCTAGCCTTCAGGCTAGGGCACCCCTAGGCTTTAGGCTAGGAATCCCCTAGGCTAAGGCTAGGGCTCCCCTAGCCTTCAGGCTAGGGCACCCCTAGGCTTTGGGCTCCCCTAGGCTAAGGCTAGGGCTCCCCTAGCCTTCAGGCTAGGGCACCCCTAGGCTTTGGGCTCCCCTAGGCTAAGGCTAGGGCTCCCCTAGCCTTCAGGCTAGGGCACCCCTAGGCTTTAGGCTAGGGCTCCCCTAGGCTAAGGCTAGGGCTCCCCTAGCCTTCAGGCTAGGGCACCCCTAGGCTTTAGGCTAGGGCTCCCCTAGGCTAAGGCTAGGGCTCCCCTAGCCTTCAGGCTAGGGCACCCCTAGGCTTTAGGCTAGGGCTCCCCTAGGCTAAGGCTAGGGCTCCCCTAGCCTTCAGGCTAGGGCACCCCTAGGCTTTAGGCTAGGGCTCCCCTAGGCTAAGGCTAGGGCTCCCCTAGCCTTCAGGCTAGGGCACCCCTAGGCTTTAGGCTAGGGCTCCCCTAGGCTAAGGCTAGGGCTCCCCTAGCCTTCAGCCTAGGGCACCCCTAGGCTTTAGGCTAGGGCTCCCCTAGGCTAAGGCTAGGGCTCCCCTAGCCTTCAGCCTAGGGCACCCCTAGGCTTTAGGCTAGGGCTCCCCTAGGCTAAGGCTAGGGCTCCCCTAGCCTTCAGCCTAGGGCACCCCTAGGCTTTAGGCTAGGGCTCCCCTAGGCTAAGGCTAGGGCTCCCCTAGCCTTCAGCCTAGGGCACCCCTAGGCTTTAGGCTAGGGCTCCCCTAGGCTAAGGCTAGGGCTCCCCTAGCCTTCAGCCTAGGGCACCCCTAGGCTTTAGGCTAGGGCTCCCCTAGGCTAAGGCTAGGGCTCCCCTAGCCTTCAGCCTAGGGCACCCCTAGGCTTTAGGCTAGGGCTCCCCTAGGCTAAGGCTAGGGCTCCCCTAGCCTTCAGCCTAGGGCACCCCTAGGCTTTAGGCTAGGGCTCCCCTAGGCTAAGGCTAGGGCTCCCCTAGCCTTCAGCCTAGGGCACCCCTAGGCTTTAGGCTAGGGCTCCCCTAGGCTAAGGCTAGGGCTCCCCTAGCCTTCAGCCTAGGGCACCCCTAGGCTTTAGGCTAGGGCTCCCCTAGGCTAAGGCTAGGGCTCCCCTAGCCTTCAGCCTAGGGCACCCCTAGGCTTTAGGCTAGGGCTCCCCTAGGCTAAGGCTAGGGCTCCCCTAGCCTTCAGCCTAGGGCACCCCTAGGCTTTAGGCTAGGGCTCCCCTAGGCTAAGGCTAGGGCTCCCCTAGCCTTCAGCCTAGGGCACCCCTAGGCTTTAGGCTAGGGCTCCCCTAGGCTAAGGCAAGGGCTCCCCTAGCCTTCAGCCTAGGGCACCCCTAGGCTTTAGGCTAGGGCTCCCCTAGGCTAAGGCTAGGGCTCCCCTAGCCTTCAGCCTAGGGCACCCCTAGGCTTTGGGCTCCCCAAGGCTAAGGCTAGGGCTCCCCTAGCCTTCAGCCTAGGGCACCCCTAGGCTTTGGGCTCCCCTAGGCTAAGGCTAGTGCTCCCCTAGCCTTCAGGCTAGGGCACCCCTAGGCTTTGGGCTCCCCTAGGCTAAGGCTAGGGCTCCCCTAGCCTTCAGGCTAGGGCTCCCCTAGCCTTCAGGCTAGGGCTCCCCTAGCCTTCAGGCTAGGGCACCCCTAGGCTTTAGGCTCCCCTAGGCTAAGGCTAGGGCTCCCCTAGCCTTCAGGCTAGGGCACCCCTAGGCTTTAGGCTCCCCTAGGCTAAGGCTAGGGCTCCCCTAGCCTTCAGGCTAGGGCACCCCTAGGCTTTAGGCTAGGGCTCCCCTAGGCTAAGGCTAGGGCTCCCCTGGCCTTCAGGCTAGGGCACCCCTAGGCTTTAGGCTCCCCTAGGCTAAGGCTAGGGCTCCCCTAGCCTTCAGGCTAGGGCACCCCTAGGCTTTAGGCTAGGGCTCCCCTAGGCTAAGGCTAGGGCTCCCCTAGCCTTCAGGCTAGGGCACCCCTAGGCTTTAGGCTCCCCTAGGCTAAGGCTAGGGCTCCCATAGCCTTCAGGCTAGGGCACCCCTAGGCTTTAGGCTCCCCTAGGCTAAGGCTAGGGCTCCCCTAGCCTTCAGGCTAGGGCACCCCTAGGCTTTAGGCTCCCCTAGGCTAAGGGTAGGGCTCCCCTAGCCTTCAGGCTAGGGCACCCCTAGGCTTTAGGCTCCCCTAGGCTAAGGCTAGGGCTCCCCTAGCCTTCAGGCTAGGGCACCCCTAGGCTTTAGGCTCCCCTAGGCTAAGGCTAGGGCTCCCCTAGCCTTCAGGCTAGGGCACCCCTAGGCTTTAGGCTCCCCTAGGCTAAGGCTAGGGCTCCCCTAGCCTTCAGGCTAGGGCACCCCTAGGCTTTAGGCTCCCCTAGGCTAAGGCTAGGGCTCCCCTAGCCTTCAGGCTAGGGCACCCCTAGGCTTTAGGCTCCCCTAGGCTAAGGCTAGGGCTCCCCTAGCCTTCAGGCCAGGGCACCCCTAGGCTTTAGGCTCCCCTAGGCTAAGGCTAGGGCTCCCCTAGCCTTCAGGCTAGGGCACCCCTAGGCTTTAGGCTCCCCTAGGCTAAGGCTAGGGCTCCCCTAGCCTTCAGGCTAGGGCACCCCTAGGCTTTAGGCTCCCCTAGGCTAAGGCTAGGGCTCCCCTAGCCTTCAGGCTAGGGCACCCCTAGGCTTTAGGCTCCCCTAGGCTAAGGCTAGGGCTCCCCTAGCCTTCAGGCTTGGGCACCCCTAGGCTTTAGGCTCCCCTAGGCTAAGGCTAGGGCTCCCCTAGCCTTCAGGCTAGGGCACCCCTAGGCTTTAGGCTCCCCTAGGCTAAGGCTAGGGCTCCCCTAGCCTTCAGGCTAGGGCACCCCTAGGCTTTAGGCTCCCCTAGGCTAAGGCTAGGGCTCCCCTAGCCTTCAGGCTAGGGCACCCCTAGGCTTTAGCCTCCCCTAGGCTAAGGCTAGGGCTCCCCTAGCCTTCAGGCTAGGGAACCCGTAGGCTTTAGGCTAGGGCTCCCCTAGGCTAAGGCTAGGGCTCCCCTAGCCTGAAGGCTAGGGCACCCCTAGGCTTTAGGCTCCCCTAGGCTAAGGCTAGGGCTCCCCTAGCCTTCAGGCTAGGGCACCCCTAGGCTTTAGGCTCCCCTAGGCTAAGGCTAGGGCTCCCCTAGCCTTCAGGCTAGGGCACCCCTAGGCTTTAGGCTCCCCTAGGCTAAGGCTAGGGCTCCCCTAGCCTTCAGGCTAGGGCACCCCTAGGCTTTAGGCTCCCCTAGGCTAAGGCTAGGGCTCCCCTAGCCTTCAGGCTAGGGCACCCCTAGGCTTTAGGCTCCCCTAGGCTAAGGCTAGGGCACCCCTAGGCTTTAGGCTCCCCTAGGCTAAGGCTAGGGCTCCCCTAGTCTTCAGGCTAGGGCACCCCTAGGCTTTAGGCTCCCCTAGGCTAAGGCTAGGGCTCCCCTAGCCTTCAGGCTAGGGCACCCCTAGGCTTTAGGCTCCCCTAGGCTAAGGCTAGGGCTCCCCTAGCCTTCAGGCTAGGGCACCCCTAGGCTTTAGGCTAGGGCTCCCCTAGGCTAAGGCTAGGGCTCCCCTAGCCTTCAGGCTAGGGCACCCCTAGGCTTTAGGCTCCCCTAGGCTAAGGCTAGGGCTCCCCTAGCCTTCAGGCTAGGGCACCCCTAGGCTTTAGGCTAGGGCTCCCCTAGGCTAAGGCTAGGGCTCCCCTAGCCTTCAGGCTAGGGCACCCCTAGGCTTTAGGCTCCCCTAGGCTAAGGCTAGGGCTCCCCTAGCCTTCAGGCTAGGGCACCCCTAGGCTTTAGGCTCCCCTAGGCTAAGGCTAGGGCTCCCCTAGCCTTCAGGCTAGGGCACCCCTAGGCTTTAGGCTAGGGCTCCCCTAGGCTAAGGCTAGGGCTCCCCTAGCCTTCAGGCTAGGGCACCCCTAGGCTTTAGGCTCCCCTAGGCTAAGGCTAGGGCTCCCCTAGCCTTCAGGCTAGGGCACCCCTAGGCTTTAGGCTAGGGCTCCCCTAGGCTAAGGCTAGGGCTCCCCTAGCCTTCAGGCTAGGGCACCCCTAGGCTTTAGGCTCCCCTAGGCTAAGGCTAGGGCTCCCCCGAGCCTTCAGGCTAGGGCACCCCTAGGCTTTAGGCTAGGGCTCCCCTAGGCTAAGGCTAGGGCTCCCCTAGCCTTCAGGCTAGGGCACCCCTAGGCTTTAGGCTCCCCTAGGCTAAGGCTAGGGCTCCCCTAGCCTTCCGGCTAGGGCACCCCTAGGCTTTAGGCTAGGGCTCCCCCAGGCTAAGGCTAGGGCTCCCCTAGCCTTCAGGCTAGGGCACCCCTAGGCTTTAGGCTCCCCTAGGCTAAGGCTAGGGCTCCCCTAGCCTTCAGGCTAGGGCACCCCTAGGCTTTAGGCTAGGGCTCCCCTAGGCTAAGGCTAGGGCTCCCCTAGCCTTCAGGCTAGGGCACCCCTAGGCTTTAGGCTCCCCTAGGCTAAGGCTAGGGCTCCCCTAGCCTTCAGGCTAGGGCACCCCTAGGCTTTAGGCTAGGGCTCCCCTAGGCTAAGGCTAGGGCTCCCCTAGCCTTCAGGCTAGGGCACCCCTAGGCTTTAGGCTCCCCTAGGCTAAGGCTAGGGCTCCCCTAGCCTTCAGGCTAGGGCACCCCTAGGCTTTAGGCTAGGGCTCCCCTAGGCTAAGGCTAGGGCTCCCCTAGCCTTCAGGCTAGGGCACCCTAGGCTTTAGGCTCCCCTAGGCTAAGGCTAGGGCTCCCCTAGCCTTCAGGCTAGGGCACCCCTAGGCTTTAGGCTCCCCTAGGCTAAGGCTAGGGCTCCCCTAGCCTTCAGGCTAGGGCACACCTAGGCTTTAGGCTAGGGCTCCCCTAGGCTTAGGCTAGGGCTCCCCTAGCCTTCAGGCTAGGGCACCCCTAGGCTTTAGGCTCCCCTAGGCTAAGGCTAGGGCTCCCCTAGCCTTCAGGCTAGGGCACCCCTAGGCTTTAGGCTAGGGCTCCCCTAGGCTAAGGCTAGGGCTCCCCTAGCCTTCAGGCTAGGGCACCCCTAGGCTTTAGGCTCCCCTAGGCTAAGGCTAGGGCTCCCCTAGCCTTCAGGCTAGGGCACCCCTAGGCTTTAGGCTAGGGCTCCCCTAGGCTAAGGCTAGGGCTCCCCTAGCATTCAGGCTAGGGCACCCCTAGGCTTTAGGCTCCCCCAGGCTAAGGCTAGGGCTCCCCTAGCCTTCAGGCTAGGGCACCCCTAGGCTTTAGGCTAGGGCTCCCCTAGGCTAAGGCTAGAGCTCCCCTAGCCTTCAGGCTAGGGCACCCCTAGGCTTTAGGCTCCCCTAGGCTAAGGCTAGGGCTCCCCTAGCCTTCAGGCTAGGGCACCCCTGGCTTTAGGCTAGGGCTCCCCTAGGCTAAGGCTAGGGCTCCCCTAGCCTTCAGGCTAGGGCACCCCTAGGCTTTAGGCTCCCCTAGGCTAAGGCTAGGGCTCCCCTAGCCTTCAGGCTAGGGCACCCCTAGGCTTTAGGCTAGGGCTCCCCTAGGCTAAGGCTAGGGCTCCCCTAGCCTTCAGGCTAGGGCACCCCTAGGCTTTAGGCTCCCCTAGGCTAAGGCTAGGGCTCCCCTAGCTTTCAGGCTAGGGCACCCCTAGGCTTTAGGCTAGGGCTCCCCTAGGCTAAGGCTAGGGCTCCCCTAGCCTTCAGGCTAGGGCACCCCTAGGCTTTACGCTAGGGCTCCCCTAGGCTAAGGCTAGGGCTCCCCTAGCCTTCAGGCTAGGGCACCCCTAGGCTTTAGGCTAGGGCTCCCCTAGGCTAAGGCTAGGGCTCCCCTAGCCTTCAGGCTAGGGCACCCCTAGGCTTTAGGCTCCCCTAGGCTAAGGCTAGGGCTCCCCTAGCCTTCAGGCTAGGGCACCCCTAGGCTTTAGGCTAGGGCTCCCCTAGGCTAAGGCTAGGGCTCCCCTAGCCTTCAGGCTAGGGCACCCCTAGGCTTTAGGCTCCCCTAGGCTAAGGCTAGGGCTCCCCTAGCCTTCAGGCTAGGGCACGCCTAGGCTTTAGGCTAGGGCTCCCCTATGCTAAGGCTAGGGCTCCCCTAGCCTTCAGGCTAGGGCACCCCTAGGCTTTAGGCTCCCCTAGGCTAAGGCTAGGGCTCCCCTAGCCTTCAGGCTAGGGCACCCCTAGGCTTTAGGCTAGGGCTCCCCTAGGCTAAGGCTAGGGCTCCCCTAGCCTTCAGGCTAGGGCACCCCTAGGCTTTAGGCTCCCCTAGGCTAAGGCTGGGGCTCCCCTAGCCTTCAGGCTAGGGCACCCCTAGGCTTTAGGCTAGGGCTCCCCTAGGCTAAGGCTAGGGCTCCCCTAGCCTTCAGGCTAGGGCACCCCTAGGCTTTAGGCTCCCCTAGGCTAAAGCTGGGGCTCCCCTAGCCTTCAGGCTAGGGCAACCCCTAGGCTTTAGGCTAGGGCTCCCCTAGGCTAAGGCTAGGGCTCCCCTAGCCTTCAGGCTAGGGCACCCCTAGGCTTTAGGCTCCCTAGGCTAAGGCTGGGGCTCCCCTAGCCTTCAGGCTAGGGCACCCCTAGGCTTTAGGCTCCCCTAGGCTAAGGCTGGGGCTCCCCTAGCCTTCAGGCTAGGGCACCCCTAGGCTTTAGGCTCCCCTAGGCTAAGGCTGGGGCTCCCCTAGCCTTCAGGCTAGGGCACCCCTAGGCTTTAGGCTCCCCTAGGCTAAGGCTGGGGCTCCCCTAGCCTTCAGGCTAGGGCACCCCTAGGCTTTAGGCTCCCCTAGGCTAAGGCTGGGGCTCCCCTAGCCTTCAGGCTAGGGCACCCCTTGGCTTTAGGCTCCCCTAGGCTAAGGCTGGGGCTCCCCTAGCCTTCAGGCTAGGGCACCCCTAGGCTTTAGGCTCCCCTAGGCTAAGGCTGGGGCTCCCCTAGCCTTCAGGCTAGGGCACCCCTAGGCTTTAGGCTCCCCTAGGCTAAGGCTGGGGTTCCCCTAGCCTTCTGGCTAGGGCACCCCTAGGCTTTAGGCTCCCCTAGGCTAAGGCTGGGGCTCCCCTAGCCTTCAGGCTAGGGCACCCCTAGGCTTTAGGCTCCCCTAGGCTAAGGCTGGGGCTCCCCTAGCCTTCAGGCTAGGGCACCCCTAGGCTTTAGGCTCCCCTAGGCTAAGGCTGGGGCTCCCCTAGCCTTCAGGCTAGGGCACCCCTAGGCTTTAGGCTCCCCTAGGCTAAGGCTGGGGCTCCCCTAGCCTTCAGGCTAGACACCCCTAGGCTTTAGGCTAGGGCTCCCCTAGGCTAAGGCTGGGGCTCCCCTAGCCTTCAGGCTAGGGCACCCCTAGGCTTTAGGCTAGGGCTCCCCTAGGCTAAGGCTGGGGCTCCCCTAGCCTTCAGGCTAGGGCACCCCTAGGCTTTAGGCTAGGGCTCCCCTAGGCTAAGGCTGGGGCTCCCCTAGCCTTCAGGCTAGGGCACCCCTAGGCTTTAGGCTAGGGCTCCCCTAGGCTAAGGCTGGGGCTCCCCTAGCCTTCAGGCTAGGGCACCCCTAGGCTTTAGGCTAGGGCTCCCCTAGGCTAAGGCTGGGGCTCCCCTAGCCTTCAGGCTAGGGCACCCCTAGGCTTTAGGCTAGGGCTCCCCTAGGCTAAGGCTGGGGCTCCCTAGCCTTCAGGCTAGGGCACCCCTAGGCTTTAGGCTAGGGCTCCCCTAGGCTAAGGCTGGGGCTCCCCCAGCCTTCAGGCTAGGGCACCCCTAGGCTTTAGGCTAGGGCTCCCCTAGGCTAAGGCTGGGGCTCCCCAGCCTTCAGGCTAGGGCACCCCTAGGCTTTAGGCTAGGGCTCCCCTAGCCTAAGGCTGGGGCTCCCCCAGCCTTCAGGCTAGGGCACCCCAAGGCTTTAGGCTAGGGCTCCCCTAGGCTAAGGCTGGGGCTCCCCCAGCCTTCAGGCTGGGGCACCCCTAGGCTTTAGGCTAGGGCTCCCCTAGGCTAAGGCTGGGGCTCCCCCAGCCTTCAGGCTGGGGCACCCCTAGGCTTTAGGCTAGGGCTCCCCTAGGCTAAGGCTGGGGCTCCCCAGCCTTCAGGCTGGGGCACCCCTAGGCTTTAGGCTAGGGCTCCCCTAGGCTAAGGCTGGGGCTCCCCCAGCCTTCAGGCTGGGGCACCCCTAGGCTTTAGGCTAGGGCTCCCCTAGGCTAAGGCTGGGGCTCCCCCAGCCTTCAGGCTGGGGCACCCCTAGGCTTTAGGCTAGGGCTCCCCTAGGCTAAGGCTGGGGCTCCCCTAGCCTTCAGGCTGGGGCACCCCTAGGCTTTAGGCTAGGGCTCCCCTAGGCTAAGGCTGGGGCTCCCCTAGCCTTCAGGCTGGGGCACCCCTAGGCTTTAGGCTAGGGCTCCCCTAGGCTAAGGCTGGGGCTCCCCTAGCCTTCAGGCTGGGGCTCCCCTAGCCTTCAGGCTGGGGCACCCCTAGGCTTTAGGCTAGGGCTCCCCTAGGCTAAGGCTGGGGCTCCCCTAGCCTTCAGGCTGGGGCACCCCTAGGCTTTAGGCTAGGGCTCCCCTAGGCTAAGGCTGGGGCTCCCCTAGCCTTCAGGCTGGGGCACCCCTAGGCTTTAGGCTAGGGCTCCCCTAGGCTAAGGCTGGGGCTCCACTAGCCTTCAGGCTGGGGCACCCCTAGGCTTTAGGCTAGGGCTCCCCTAGGCTAAGTCTGGGGCTCCCCTAGCCTTCAGGCTGGGGCACCCCTAGGCTTTAGGCTAGGGCTCCCCTAGGCTAAGGCTGGGGCTCCCCTAGCCTTCAGGCTGGGGCACCCCTAGGCTTTAGGCTAGGGCTCCCCTAGGCTAAGGCTGGGGCTCCCCTAGCCTTCAGGCTGGGGCACCCCTAGGCTTTAGGCTAGGGCTCCCCTAGGCTAAGGCTGGGGCTCCCCTAGCCTTCAGGCTGGGGCTCCCATAGGCTTTAGGCTCCCCTAGGCTAAGGCTGGGGCTCCCCTAGGCTAAGGCTGGGGCTCCCCTAGCCTTCAGGCTAGGGCACCCCTAGGCTTTAGGCTCCCCTAGGCTAAGGCTGGGGCTCACCTAGGCTAAGGCTGGGGCTCCCCTAGCCTTCAGGCTAGGGCACCCCTAGGCTTTAGGCTCCCCTAGGCTAAGGCTGGGGCTCCCCTAGGCTAAGGCTGGAGCTCCCCTAGCCTTCAGGCTAGGGCACCCCTAGGCTTTAGGCTCCCCTAGGCTAAGGCTGGGGCTCCCCTAGCCTTCAGGCTAGGGCACCCCTAGGCTTTAGGCTCCCCTAGGCTAAGGCTGGGGCTCCCCTAGCCTTCAGGCTAGGGCACCCCTAGGCTTTAGGCTCCCCTAGGCTAAGGCTGGGGCTCCCCTAGCCTTCAGGCTAGGGCACCCCTAGGCTTTAGGCTCCCCTAGGCTAAGGCTGGGGCTCCCCTAGCCTTCAGGCTAGGGCACCCCTAGGCTTTAGGCTCCCCTAGGCTAAGGCTGGGGCTCCCCTAGCCTTCAGGCTAGGGCACCCCTAGGCTTTAGGCTCCCCTAGGCTAAGGCTGGGGCTCCCCTAGCCTTCAGGCTAGGGCACCCCTAGGCTTTAGGCTCCCCTAGGCTAAGGCTGGGGCTCCCCTAGCCTTCAGGCTAGGGCACCCCTAGGCTTTAGGCTCCCCTAGGCTAAGGCTGGGGCTCCCCTAGCCTTCAGGCTAGGGCACCCCTAGGCTTTAGGCTCCCCTAGGCTAAGGCTGGGGCTCCCCTAGCCTTCAGGCTAGGGCACCCCTAGGCTTTAGGCTCCCCTAGGCTAAGGCTGGGGCTCCCCTAGCCTTCAGGCTAGGGCACCCCTAGGCTTTAGGCTCCCCTAGGCTAAGGCTTGGGCTCCCCTAGCCTTCAGGCTAGGGCACCCCTAGGCTTTAGGCTCCCCTGGCTAAGGCTGGGGCTCCCCTAGCCTTCAGGCTAGGGCACCCCTAGGCTTTAGGCTCCCCTAGGCTAAGGCTGGGGCTCCCCTAGCCTTCAGGCTAGGGCACCCCTAGGCTTTAGGCTCCCCTAGGCTAAGGCTAGGGCACCCCTAGGCTTTAGGCTCTCCTAGGCTTAGGCTGGGGCTCCCCTAGCCTTCAGGCTAGGGCACCCCTAGGCTTTAGGCTCCCCTAGGCTTAGGCTGGGGCTCCCCTAGCCTTCAGGCTAGGGCACCCCTAGGCTTTAGGCTCCCCTAGGCTTAGGCTGGGGCTCCCCTAGCCTTCAGGCTAGGGCACCCCTAGGCTTTAGGCTCCCCTAGGCTTAGGCTGGGGCTCCCCTAGCCTTCAGGCTAGGGCACCCCTAGGCTTTAGGCTCCCCTAGGCTAAGGCTGGGGCTCCCCTAGCCTTCAGGCTAGGGCACCCCTAGGCTTTAGGCTCCCCTAGGCTAAGGCTGGGGCTCCCCTAGCCTTCAGGCTAGGGCACCCCTAGGCTTTAGGCTCCCCTAGGCTAAGGCTGGGGCTCCCCTAGCCTTCAGGCTAGGGCACCCCTAGGCTTTAGGCTCCCCTAGGCTAAGGCTGGGGCTCCCCTAGCCTTCAGGCTAGGGCACCCCTAGGCTTTAGGCTCCCCTAGGCTAAGGCTGGGGCTCCCCTAGCCTTCAGGCTAGGGCACCCCTAGGCTTTAGGCTCCCCTAGGCTAAGGCTGGGGCTCCCCTAGCCTTCAGGCTAGGGCACCCCTAGGCTTTAGGCTCCCCTAGGCTAAGGCTGGGGCTCCCCTAGCCTTCAGGCTAGGGCACCCCTAGGCTTTAGGCTCCCCTAGGCTAAGGCTGGGGCTCCCCTAGCCTTCAGGCTAGGGCACCCCTAGGCTTTAGGCTCCCCTAGGCTAAGGCTGGGGCTTCAGGCTAGGGCACCCCTAGGCTTTAGGCTCCCCTAGGCTAAGGCTGGGGCTCCCCTAGCCTTCAGGCTAGGGCACCCCTAGGCTTTAGGCTCCCCTAGGCTAAGGCTGGGGCTCCCCTAGCCTTCAGGCTAGGGCACCCCTAGGCTTTAGGCTCCCCTAGGCTAAGGCTGGGGCTCCCCTAGCCTTCAGGCTAGGGCACCCCTAGGCTTTAGGCTCCCTAGGCTAAGGCTGGGGCTCCCCTAGCCTTCAGGCTAGGGCACCCCTAGGCTTTAGGCTCCCCTAGGCTAAGGCTGGGGCTCCCCTAGCCTTCAGGCTAGGGCACCCCTAGGCTTTAGGCTCCCCTAGGCTAAGGCTGGGGCTCCCCTAGCCTTCAGGCTAGGGCACCCCTAGGCTTTAGGCTCCCCTAGGCTAAGGCTGGGGCTCCCCTAGCCTTCAGGCTAATGCACCCCTAGGCTTTAGGCTCCCCTAGGCTAAGGCTGGGGCTCCCCTAGCCTTCAGGCTAGGGCACCCCTAGGCTTTAGGCTCCCCTAGGCTAAGGCTGGGGCTCCCCTAGCCTTCAGGCTAGGGCACCCCTAGGCTTTAGGCTCCCCTAGGCTAAGGCTGGGGCTCCCCTAGCCTTCAGGCTAGGGCACCCCTTGGCTTTAGGCTCCCCTAGGCTAAGGCTGGGGCTCCCCTAGCCTTCAGGCTAGGGCACCCCTAGGCTTTAGGCTCCCCTAGGCTAAGGCTGGGGCTCCCCTAGCCTTCAGGCTAGGGCACCCCTAGGCTTTAGGCTCCCCTAGGCTAAGGCTGGGGCTCCCCTAGCCTTCAGGCTAGGGCACCCCTAGGCTTTAGGCTCCCCTAGGCTAAGGCTGGGGCTCCCCTAGCCTTCAGGCTAGGGCACCCCTAGGCTTTAGGCTCCCCTAGGCTAAGGCTGGGGCTCCCCTAGCCTTCAGGCTAGGGCACCCCTAGGCTTTAGGCTCCCCTAGGCTAAGGCTGGGGCTCCCCTAGCCTTCAGGCTAGGGCACCCCTAGGCTTTAGGCTCCCCTAGGCTAAGGCTGGGGCTCCCCTAGCCTTCAGGCTAGGGCACCCCTAGGCTTTAGGCTCCCCTAGGCTAAGGCTGGGGCTCCCCTAGCCTTCAGGCTAGGGCACCCCTAGGCTTTAGGCTCCCCTAGGCTAAGGCTGGGGCTCCCCTAGCCTTCAGGCTAGGGCACCCCTAGGCTTTAGGCTCCCCTAGGCTAAGGCTGGGGCTCCCCTAGCCTTCAGGCTAGGGCACCCCTAGGCTTTAGGCTCCCCTAGGCTAAGGCTGGGGCTCCCCTAGCCTTCAGGCTAGGGCACCCCTAGGCTTTAGGCTCCCCTAGGCTAAGGCTGGGGCTCCCCTAGCCTTCAGGCTAGGGCACCCCTAGGCTTTAGGCTCCCCTAGGCTAAGGCTGGGGCTCCCCTAGCCTTCAGGCTAGGGCACCCCTAGGCTTTAGGCTCCCCTAGGCTAAGGCTGGGGCTCCCCTAGCCTTCAGGCTAGGGCACCCCTAGGCTTTAGGCTCCCCTAGGCTAAGGCTGGGGCTCCCCTAGCCTGAAGGCTAGGGCACCCCTAGGCTTTAGGCTCCCCTAGGCTAAGGCAGGGGCTCCCCTAGCCTGAAGGCTAGGGCACCCCTAGGCTTTAGGCTCCCCTAGGCTAAGGCTGGGGCTCCCCTAGCCTGAAGGCTAGGGCACCCCTAGGCTTTAGGCTCCCCTAGGCTAAGGCTGGGGCTCCCCTAGCCTGAAGGCTAGGGCACCCCTAGGCTTTAGGCTCCCCTAGGCTGAGGCTGGGGCTCCCCTAGCCTGAAGGCTAGGGCACCCCTAGGCTTTAGGCTCCCCTAGGCTAAGGCTGGGGCTCCCCTAGCCTGAAGGCTAGGGCACCCCTAGGCTTTAGGCTCCCCTAGGCTAAGGCTGGGGCTCCCCTAGCCTTCAGGCTAGGGCACCCCTAGGCTTTAGGCTCCCCTAGGCTAAGGCTGGGGCTCCCCTAGCCTTCAGGCTAGGGCACCCCTAGGCTTTAGGCTCCCCTAGGCTAAGGCTGGGGCTCCCCTAGCCTTCAGGCTAGGGCACCCCTAGGCTTTAGGCTCCCCTAGGCTAAGGCTGGGGCTCCCCTAGCCTTCAGGCTAGGGCACCCCTAGGCTTTAGGCTCCCCTAGGCTAAGGCTGGGGCTCCCCTAGCCTTCAGGCTAGGGCACCCCTAGGCTTTAGGCTCCCCTAGGCTAAGGCTGGGGCTCCCCTAGCCTTCAGGCTAGGGCACCCCCTAGGCTTTAGGCTCCCCTAGGCTAAGGCTGGGGCTCCCCTAGCCTTCAGGCTAGGGCACCCCTAGGCTTTAGGCTCCCCTAGGCTAAGGCTGGGGCTCCCCTAGCCTTCAGGCTAGGGCACCCCTAGGCTTTAGGCTCCCCTAGGCTAAGGCTGGGGCTCCCCTAGCCTTCAGGCTAGGGCACCCCTAGGCTTTAGGCTCCCCTAGGCTAAGGCTGGGGCTCCCCTAGCCTTCAGGCTAGGGCACCCCTAGGCTTTAGGCTCCCCTAGGCTAAGGCTGGGGCTCCCCTAGCCTTCAGGCTAGGGCACCCCTAGGCTTTAGGCTCCCCTAGGCTAAGGCTGGGGCTCCCCTAGCCTTCAGGCTAGGCACCCCTAGGCTTTAGCTCCCCTAGGCTAAGGCTGGGGCTCACCTAGCCTTCAGGCTAGGGCACCCCTAGGCTTTAGGCTCCCCTAGGCTAAGGCTGGGGCTCCCCTAGCCTTCAGGCTAGGGCACCCCTAGGCTTTAGGCTCCCCTAGGCTAAGGCTGGGGCTCCCCTAGCCTTCAGGCTAGGGCACCCCTAGGCTTTAGGCTCCCCTGGGCTAAGGCTGGGGCTCCCCTAGCCTTCAGGCTAGGGCACCCCTAGGCTTTAGGCTCCCCTAGGCTAAGGCTAGGGCTCCCCTAGCCTTCAGGCTAGGGCACCCCTAGGCTTTAGGCTCCCCTAGGCTAAGGCTAGGGCTCCCCTAGCCTTCAGGCTAGGGCACCCCTAGGCTTTAGGCTCCCCTAGGCTAAGGCTAGGGCTCCCCTAGCCTTCAGGCTAGGGCACCCCTAGGCTTTAGGCTCCCCTAGGCTAAGGCTAGGGCTCCCCTAGGCTAAGGCTAGGGCTCCCCTAGCCTTCAGGCTAGGGCACCCCTAGGCTTTAGGCTAGGGCTCCCCTAGGCTAAGGCTAGGGCTCCCCTAGCCTTCAGGCTAGGGCACCCCTAGGCTTTAGGCTAGGGCTCCCCTAGGCTAAGGCTACGGCTCCCCTAGCCTTCAGGCTAGGGCACCCCTAGGCTTTAGGCTAGGGCTCCCCTAGGCTAAGGCTAGGGCTCCCCTAGCCTTCAGGCTAGGGCACCCCTAGGCTTTAGGCTAGGGCTCCCCTAGGCTAAGGCTAGGGCTCCCCTAGCCTTCAGGCTAGGGCACCCCTAGGCTTTAGGCTAGGGCTCCCCTAGGCTAAGGCTAGGGCTCCCCTAGCCTTCAGGCTAGGGCACCCCTAGGCTTTAGGCTAGGGCTCCCCTAGGCTAAGGCTAGGGCTCCCCTAGCCTTCAGGCTAGGGCACCCCTAGGCTTTAGGCTAGGGCTCCCCTAGGCTAAGGCTAGGGCTCCCCTAGCCTTCAGGCTAGGGCACCCCTAGGCTTTAGGCTAGGGCTTCCCCTAGGCTAAGGCTAGGGCTCCCCTAGCCTTCAGGCTAGGGCACCCCTAGGCTTTAGGCTAGGGCTCCCCTAGGCTAAGGCTAGGGCTCCCCTAGCCTTCAGGCTAGGGCACCACTAGGCTTTAGGCTAGGGCTCCCCTAGGCTAAGGCTAGGGCTCCCCTAGCCTTCAGGCTAGGGCACCCCTAGGCTTTAGGCTAGGGCTCCCCTAGGCTAAGGCTAGGGCTCCCCTAGCCTTCAGGCTAGTTCACCCCTAGGCTTTAGGCTAGGCTCCCCTAGGCTAAGGCTAGGGCTCCCCTAGCCTTCAGGCTAGGGCACCCCTAGGCTTTAGGCTAGGGCTCCCCTAGGCTAAGGCTGGGGCTCCCCTAGCCTTCAGGCTAGGGCACCCCTAGGCTTTAGGCTAGGGCTCCCCTAGGCTAAGGCTGGGGCTCCCCTAGCCTTCAGGCTAGGGCACCCCTAGGCTTTAGGCTAGGGCTCCCCTAGGCTAAGGCTGGGGCTCCCCTAGCCTTCAGGCTAGGGCACCCCTAGGCTTTAGGCTAGGGCTCCCCTAGGCTAAGGCTGGGGCTCCCCTAGCCTTCAGGCTAGGGCACCCCTAGGCTTTAGGCTAGGGCTCCCCTAGGCTAAGGCTGGGGCTCCCCTAGCCTTCAGGCTGGGGCACCCCTAGGCTTTAGGCTAGGGCTCCCCTAGGCTAAGGCTGGGGCTCCCCTAGCCTTCAGGCTGGGGCACCCCTAGGCTTTAGGCTAGGGCTCCCCTAGGCTAAGGCTGGGGCTCCCCTAGCCTTCAGGCTGGGGCACCCCTAGGCTTTAGGCTAGGGCTCCCCTAGGCTAAGGCTGGGGCTCCCCTAGCCTTCAGGCTGGGGCACCCCTAGGCTTTAGGCTAGGGCTCCCCTAGGCTAAGGCTGGGGCTCCCCTAGCCTTCAGGCTGGGGCACCCCTAGGCTTTAGGCTAGGGCTCCCCTAGGCTTAGGCTGGGGCTCCCCTAGCCTTCAGGCTGGGGCACCCCTAGGCTTTAGGCTAGGGCTCCCCTAGGCTAAGGCTGGGGCTCCCCTAGCCTTCAGGCTGGGGCACCCCTAGGCTTTAGGCTAGGGCTCCCCTAGGCTAAGGCTGGGGCTCCCCTAGCCTTCAGGCTTGGGCACCCCTAGGCTTTAGGCTCCCCTAGGCTAAGGCTGGGGCTCCCCTAGGCTAAGGCTGGGGCTCCCCTAGCCTTCAGGCTAGGGCACCCCTAGGCTTTAGGCTCCCCTAGGCTAAGGCTGGGGCTCCCCTAGGCTAAGGCTGGGGCTCCCCTAGCCTTCAGGCTAGGGCACCCCTAGGCTTTAGGCTCCCCTAGGCTAAGGCTGGGGCTCCCCTAGGCTAAGGCTGGGGCTCCCCTAGCCTTCAGGCTAGGGCACCCCTAGGCTTTAGGCTCCCCTAGGCTTAGGCTGGGGCTCCCCTAGCCTTCAGGCTCGGGCACCCCTAGGCTTTAGGCTCCCCTAGGCTTAGGCTGGGGCTCCCCTAGCCTTCAGGCTCGGGCACCCCTAGGCTTTAGGCTCCCCTAGGCTTAGGCTGGGGCTCCCCTAGCCTTCAGGCTCGGGCACCCCTAGGCTTTAGGCTCCCCTAGGCTTAGGCTGGGGCTCCCCTAGCCTTCAGGCTCGGGCACCCCTAGGCTTTAGGCTCCCCTAGGCTAAGGCTGGGGCTCCCCTAGCCTTCAGGCTCGGGCACCCCTAGGCTTTAGGCTCCCCTAGGCTAAGGCTGGGGCTCCCCTAGCCTTCAGGCTCGGGCACCCCTAGGCTTTAGGCTCCCCTAGGCTAAGGCTGGGGCTCCCCTAGCCTTCAGGCTCGGGCACCCCTAGGCTTTAGGCTCCCCTAGGCTAAGGCTGGGGCTCCCCTAGCCTTCAGGCTCGGGCACCCCTAGGCTTTAGGCTCCCCTAGGCTAAGGCTGGGGCTCCCCTAGCCTTCAGGCTCGGGCACCCCTAGGCTTTAGGCTCCCCTAGGCTAAGGCTGGGGCTCCCCTAGCCTTCAGGCTCGGGCACCCCTAGGCTTTAGGCTCCCCTAGGCTAAGGCTGGGGCTCCCCTAGCCTTCAGGCTCGGGCACCCCTAGGCTTTAGGCTCCCCTAGGCTAAGGCTGGGGCTCCCCTAGCCTTCAGGCTAGGGCACCCCTAGGCTTTAGGCTCCCCTAGGCTAAGGCTGGGGCTCCCCTAGCCTTCAGGCTCGGGCACCCCTAGGCTTTAGGCTCCCCTAGGCTAAGGCTGGGGCTCCCCTAGCCTTCAGGCTCGGGCACCCCTAGGCTTTAGGCTCCCCTAGGCTAAGGCTGGAGCTCCCCTAGCCTTCAGGCTCGGGCACCCCTAGGCTTTAGGCTCCCCTAGGCTAAGGCTGGGGCTCCCCTAGCCTTCAGGCTCGGGCACCCCTAGGCTTTAGGCTCCCCTAGGCTAAGGCTGGGGCTCCCCTAGCCTTCAGGCTCGGGCACCCCTAGGCTTTAGGCTCCCCTAGGCTAAGCTGGGGCTCCCCTAGCCTTCAGGCTCGGGCACCCCTAGGCTTTAGGCTCCCCTAGGCTAAGGCTGGGGCTCCCCTAGCCGTCAGGCTCGGGCACCCCTAGGCTTTAGGCTCCCCTAGGCTAAGGCTGGGGCTCCCCTAGCCTTCAGGCTCGGGCACCCCTAGGCTTTAGGCTCCCCTAGGCTAAGGCTCGGGCTCCCCTAGCCTTCAGGCTCGGGCACCCCTAGGCTTTAGGCTCCCCTAGGCTAAGGCTGGGGCTCCCCTAGCCTTCAGGCTCGGGCACCCCTAGGCTTTAGGCTCCCCTAGGCTAAGGCTGGGGCTCCCCTAGCCTTCAGGCTCGGGCACCCCTAGGCTTTAGGCTCCCCTAGGCTAAGGCTGGGGCTCCCCTAGCCTTCAGGCTCGGGCACCCCTAGGCTTTAGGCTCCCCTAGGCTAAGGCTGGGGCCACCTAGCCTTCAGGCTCGGGCACCCCTAGGCTTTAGGCTCCCCTAGGCTAAGGCTGGGGCTCCCCTAGCCTTCAGGCTCGGGCACCCCTAGGCTTTAGGCTCCCCTAGGCTAAGGCTGGGGCTCCCCTAGCCTTCAGGCTCGGGCACCCCTAGGCTTTAGGCTCCCCTAGGCTAAGGCTGGGGCTCCCCTAGCCTTCAGGCTAGGGCACCCCTAGGCTTTAGACTCCCCTAGGCTAAGGCTGGGACTCCCCTAGCCTTCAGGCTAGGGCACCCCTAGGCTTTAGGCTCCCCTAGGCTAAGGCTGGGGCTCCCCTAGCCTTCAGGCTAGGGCACCCCTAGGCTTTAGGCTCCCCTAGGCTAAGGCTGGGGCTCCCCTAGCCTTCAGGCTAGGGCACCCCTAGGCTTTAGGCTCCCCTAGGCTAAGGCTGGGGCTCCCCTAGCCTTCAGGCTAGGGCACCCCTAGGCTTTAGGCTCCCCTAGGCTAAGGCTGGGGCTCCCCTAGCCTTCAGGCTAGGGCACCCCTAGGCTTTAGGCTCCCCTAGGCTAAGGCTGGGGCTCCCCTAGCCTTCAGGCTAGGGCACCCCTAGGCTTTAGGCTCCCCTAGGCTAAGGCTGGGGCTCCCCTAGCCTTCAGGCTAGGGCCACCCCTAGGCTTTAGGCTCCCCTAGGCTAAGGCTGGGGCTCCCCTAGCCTTCAGGCTAGGGCACCCCTAGGCTTTAGGCTCCCCTAGGCTAAGGCTGGGGCTCCCCTAGCCTTCAGGCTAGGGCACCCCTAGCTTTAGGCTCCCCTAGGCTAAGGCTGGGGCTCCCCTAGCCTTCAGGCTAGGGCACCCCTAGGCTTTAGGCTCCCCTAGGCTAAGGCTGGGGCTCCCCTAGCCTTCAGGCTAGGGCACCCCTAGGCTTTAGGCTCCCCTAGGCTAAGGCTGGGGCTCCCCTAGCCTTCAGGCTAGGGCACCCCTAGGCTTTAGGCTCCCCTAGGCTAAGGCTGGGGCTCCCCTAGCCTTCAGGCTAGGGCACCCCTAGGCTTTAGGCTCCCCTAGGCTAAGGCTGGGGCTCCCCTAGCCTTCAGGCTAGGGCACCCCTAGGCTTTAGCTCCCCTAGGCTAAGGCTGGGGCTCCCCTAGCCTTCAGGCTAGGGCACCCCTAGGCTTTAGGCTCCCCTAGGCTAAGGCTGGGGCTCCCCTAGCCTTCAGGCTAGGGCACCCCTAGGCTTTAGGCTCCCCTAGGCTAAGGCTGGGGCTCCCCTAGCCTTCAGGCTAGGGCACCCCTAGGCTTTAGGCTCCCCTAGGGCTAAGGCTGGGGCTCCCCTAGCCTTCAGGCTAGGGCACCCCTAGGCTTTAGGCTCCCCTAGGCTAAGGCTGGGGCTCCCCTAGCCTTCAGGCTAGGGCACCCCTAGGCTTTAGGCTCCCCTAGGCTAAGGCTGGGGCTCCCCTAGCCTTCAGGCTAGGGCACCCCTAGGCTTTAGGCTCCCCTAGGCTAAGGCTGGGGCTCCCCTAGCCTTCAGGCTAGGGCACCCCTAGGCTTTAGGCTCCCCTAGGCTAAGGCTGGGGCTCCCCTAGCCTTCAGGCTAGGGCACCCCTAGGCTTTAGGCTCCCCTAGGCTAAGGCTGGGGCTCCCCTAGCCTTCAGGCTAGGGCACCCCTAGGCTTTAGGCTCCCCTAGGCTAAGGCTGGGGCTCCCCTAGCCTTCAGGCTAGGGCACCCCTAGGCTTTAGGCTCCCCTAGGCTAAGGCTGGGGCTCCCCTAGCCTTCAGGCTAGGGCACCCCTAGGCTTTAGGCTCCCCTAGGCTAAGGCTGGGGCTCCCCTAGCCTTCAGGCTAGGGCACCCCTAGGCTTTAGGCTCCCCTAGGCTAAGGCTGGGGCTCCCCTAGCCTTCAGGCTAGGGCACCCCTAGGCTTTAGGCTCCCCTAGGCTAAGGCTGGGGCTCCCCTAGCCTTCAGGCTAGGGCACCCCTAGGCTTTAGGCTCCCCTAGGCTAAGGCTGGGGCTCCCCTAGCCTTCAGGCTAGGGCACCCCTAGGCTTTAGGCTCCCCTAGGCTAAGGCTGGGGCTCCCCTAGCCTTCAGGCTAGGGCACCCCTAGGCTTTAGGCTCCCCTAGGCTAAGGCTGGGGCTCCCCTAGCCTTCAGGCTAGGGCACCCCTAGGCTTTAGGCTCCCCTAGGCTAAGGCTGGGGCTCCCCTAGCCTTCAGGCTAGGGCACCCCTAGGCTTTAGGCTCCCCTAGGCTAAGGCTGGGGCTCCCCTAGCCTTCAGGCTAGGGCACCCCTAGGCTTTAGGCTCCCCTAGGCTAAGGCTGGGGCTCCCCTAGCCTTCAGGCTAGGGCACCCCTAGGCTTTAGGCTCCCCTAGGCTAAGGCTGGGGCTCCCCTAGCCTTCAGGCTAGGGCACCCCTAGGCTTTAGGCTCCCCTAGGCTAAGGCTGGGGCTCCCCTAGCCTTCAGGCTAGGGCACCCCTAGGCTTTAGGCTCCCCTAGGCTAAGGCTGGGGCTCCCCTAGCCTTCAGGCTAGGGCACCCCTAGGCTTTAGGCTCCCCTAGGCTAAGGCTGGGGCTCCCCTAGCCTTCAGGCTAGGGCACCCCTAGGCTTTAGGCTCCCCTAGGCTAAGGCTGGGGCTCCCCTAGCCTTCAGGCTAGGGCACCCCTAGGCTTTAGGCTCCCCTAGGCTAAGGCTGGGGCTCCCCTAGCCTTCAGGCTTGGGCACCCCTAGGCTTTAGGCTCCCCTAGGCTAAGGCTAGGGCTCCCCTAGCCTTCAGGCTAGGGCACCCCTAGGCTTTAGGCTCCCCTAGGCTAAGGCTAGGGCTCCCCTAGCCTTCAGGCTAGGGCACCCCTAGGCTTTAGGCTCCCCTAGGCTAAGGCTAGGGCTCCCCTAGCCTTCAGGCTAGGGCACCCCTAGGCTTTAGGCTCCCCTAGGCTAAGGCTAGGGCTCCCCTAGCCTTCAGGCTAGGGCACCCCTAGGCTTTAGGCTCCCTAGGCTAAGGCTAGGGCTCCCCTAGCCTTCAGGCTAGGGCACCCCTAGGCTTTAGGCTCCCCTAGGCTAAGGCTAGGGCTCCCCTAGCCTTCAGGCTAGGGCACCCCTAGGCTTTAGGCTCCCCTAGGCTAAGGCTAGGGCTCCCCTAGCCTTCAGGCTAGGGCACCCCTAGGCTTTAGGCTCCCCTAGGCTAAGGCTAGGGCTCCCCTAGCCTTCAGGCTAGGGCACCCCTAGTCTTTAGGCTCCCCTAGGCTAAGGCTAGGGCTCCCCTAGCCTTCAGGCTAGGGCACCCCTAGGCTTTAGGCTCCCCTAGGCTAAGGCTAGGGCTCCCCTAGCCTTCAGGCTAGGGCACCCCTAGGCTTAGGCTCCCCTAGGCTAAGGCTAGGGCTCCCCTGGCCTTCAGGCTAGGGCACCCCTAGGCTTTAGGCTCCCCTAGGCTAAGGCTAGGGCTCCCCTAGCCTTCAGGCTAGGGCACCCCTAGGCTTTAGGCTCCCCTAGGCTAAGGCTAGGGCTCCCCTAGCCTTCAGGCTAGGGCACCCCTAGGCTTTAGGCTCCCCTAGGCTAAGGCTAGGGCTCCCCTAGCCTTCAGGCTAGGGTACCCCTAGGCTTTAGGCTCCCTAGGCTAAGGCTAGGGCTCCCCTAGGCTAAGGCTAGGGCTCCCCTAGCCTTCAGGCTAGGGCACCCCTAGGCTTTAGGCTAGGGCTCCCCTAGGCTAAGGCTAGGGCTCCCCTAGCCTTCAGGCTAGGGCACCCCTAGGCTTTAGGCTAGGGCTCCCCTAGGCTAAGGCTAGGGCTCCCCTAGCCTTCAGGCTAGGGCACCCCTAGGCTTTAGGCTAGGGCTCCCCTAGGCTAAGGCTAGGGCTCCCCTAGCCTTCAGGCTAGGGCACCCCTAGGCTTTAGGCTAGGGCTCCCCTAGGCTAAGGCTAGGGCTCCCCTAGCCTTCAGGCTAGGGCACCCCTAGGCTTTAGGCTAGGGCTCCCCTAGGCTAAGGCTAGGGCTCCCCTAGCCTTCAGGCTAGGGCACCCCTAGGCTTTAGGCTAGGGCTCCCCTAGGCTAAGGCTAGGGCTCCCCTAGCCTTCAGGCTAGGGCACCCCTAGGCTTTAGGCTAGGGCTCCCCTAGGCTAAGGCTAGGGCTCCCCTAGCCTTCAGGCTAGGGCACCCCTAGGCTTTAGGCTAGGGCTCCCCTAGGCTAAGGCTAGGGCTCCCCTAGCCTTCAGGCTAGGGCACCCCTAGGCTTTAGGCTAGGGCTCCCCTAGGCTAAGGCTAGGGCTCCCCTAGCCTTCAGCTAGGGCACCCCTAGGCTTTAGGCTAGGGCTCCCCTAGGCTAAGGCTAGGGCTCCCCTAGCCTTCAGGCTAGGGCACCCTAGGCTTTAGGCTAGGGCTCCCCTAGGCTAAGGCTAGGGCTCCCCTAGCCTTCACGCTAGGGCACCCCAGGCTTTAGGCTAGGGCTCCCCTAGGCTAAGGCTAGGGCTCCCCTAGCCTTCAGGCTAGGGCACCCCTAGGCTTTAGGCTAGGGCTCCCCTAGGCTAAGGCTAGGGCTCCCCTAGCCTTCAGGCTAGGGCACCCCTAGGCTTTAGGCTAGGGCTCCCCTAGGCTAAGGCTAGGGCTCCCCTAGCCTTCAGGCTAGGGCACCCCTAGGCTTTAGGCTAGGGCTCCCCTAGGCTAAGGCTAGGGCTCCCCTAGCCTTCAGGCTAGGGCACCCCTAGGCTTTAGGCTAGGGCTCCCCTAGGCTAAGGCTAGGGCTCCCCTAGCCTTCAGGCTAGTTCACCCCTAGGCTTTAGGCTAGGGCTCCCCTAGGCTAAGGCTAGGGCTCCCCTAGCCTTCAGGCTAGGGCACCCCTAGGCTTTAGGCTAGGGCTCCCCTAGGCTAAGGCTAGGGCTCCCCTAGCCTTCAGGCTAGGGCACCCCTAGGCTTTAGGCTAGGGCTCCCCTAGGCTAAGGCTAGGGCTCCCCTAGCCTTCAGGCTAGGGCACCCCTAGGCTTTAGGCTAGGGCTCCCCTAGGCTAAGGCTAGGGCTCCCCTAGCCTTCAGGCTAGGGCACCCCTAGGCTTTAGGCTAGGGCTCCCTAGGCTAAGGCTAGGGCTCCCCTAGCCTTCAGGCTAGGGCACCCCTAGGCTTTAGGCTAGGGCTCCCCTAGGCTAAGGCTAGGGCTCCCCTAGCCTTCAGGCTAGGGCTCCCTAGGCTTTAGGCTAGGGCTCCCCTAGGCTAAGGCTAGGGCACCCCTAGGCTTCAGGCTAGGGCTCCCCTAGGCTAAGGCTAGGGCTCCCCTAGGCTTCAGGCTAGGGCACCCCTAGGCTTCAGGCTAGGGCTCCCCTAGGCTAAGGCTAGGGCTCCCCTAGGCTTCAGGCTAGGGCACCCCTAGGCTTCAGGCTAGGGCTCCCCTAGGCTAAGGCTAGGGCTCCCCTAGGCTTCAGGCTAGGGCACCCCTAGGCTTCAGGCTAGGGCTCCCCTAGGCTAAGGCTAGGGCTCCCCTAGGCTTCAGGCTAGGGCACCCCTAGGCTTCAGGCTAGGGCTCCCCTAGGCTAAGGCTAGGGCTCCCCTAGGCTTCAGGCTAGGGCACCCCTAGGCTTCAGGCTAGGGCTCCCCTAGGCTAAGGCTAGGGCTCCCCTAGGCTTCAGGCTAGGGCACCCCTAGGCTTCAGGCTAGGCTCCCCTAGGCTAAGGCTAGGGCTCCCCTAGGCTTCAGGCTAGGGCACCCCTAGGCTTCAGGCTAGGGCTCCCCTAGGCTAAGGCTAGGGCTCCCCTAGGCTTCAGGCTAGGGCACCCCTAGGCTTCAGGCTAGGGCTCCCCTAGGCTAAGGCTAGGGCTCCCCTAGCCTTCAGGCTAGGGCACCCCTAGGCTTCAGGCTTGGGCTCCCCTAGGCTAAGGCTAGGGCTCCCCTAGCCTTCAGGCTAGGGCACCCCTAGGCTTCAGGCTAGGGCTCCCCTAGGCTAAGGCTAGGGCTCCCCTAGCCTTCAGGCTAGGGCACCCCTAGGCTTCAGGCTAGGGCTCCCCTAGGCTAAGGCTAGGGCTCCCCTAGGCTTCAGGCTAGGGCACCCCTAGGCTTCAGGCTAGGGCTCCCCTAGCCTAAGGCTAGGGCTCCCTAGCCTTCAGGCTAGGGCACCCCTAGGCTTCAGGCTAGGGCTCCCCTAGCCTAAGGCTAGGGCTCCCCTAGCCTTCAGGCTAGGGCACCCCTAGGCTTCAGGCTAGGGCTCCCCTAGCTAAGGCTAGGGCTCCCCTAGCCTTCAGGCTAGGGCACCCCTAGGCTTCAGGCTAGGGCTCCCCTAGCCTAAGGCTAGGGCTCCCCTAGCCTTCAGGCTAGGGCACCCCTAGGCTTCAGGCTAGGGCTCCCCTAGCCTAAGGCTAGGGCTCCCCTAGCCTTCAGGCTAGGGCACCCCTAGGCTTCAGGCTAGGGCTCCCCTAGCCTAAGGCTAGGGCTCCCCTAGCCTTCAGGCTAGGGCACCCCTAGGCTTCAGGCTAGGGCTCCCCTAGCCTAAGGCTAGGGCTCCCCTAGCCTTCAGGCTAGGGCACCCCTAGGCTTCAGGCTAGGGCTCCCCTAGCCTAAGGCTAGGGCTCCCCTAGCCTTCAGGCTAGGGCACCCCTAGGCTTTCAGGCTAGGGCTCCCCTAGCCTAAGGCTAGGGCTCCCCTAGCCTTCAGGCTAGGGCACCCCTAGCTTCAGGCTAGGGCTCCCCCTAGCCTAAGGCTAGGGCTCCCCTAGCCTTCAGGCTAGGGCACCCCTAGGCTTCAGGCTAGGGCTCCCCTAGGCTAAGGCTAGGGCTCCCCTAGCCTTCAGGCTAGGGCACCCCTAGGCTTCAGGCTAGGGCTCCCCTAGGCTAAGGCTAGGGCTCCCCTAGCCTTCAGGCTAGGGCACCCCTAGGCTTCAGGCTAGGGCTCCCCTAGGCTAAGGCTAGGGCTCCCCTAGCCTTCAGGCTAGGGCACCCCTAGGCTTCAGGCTAGGGCTCCCCTAGGCTAAGGCTAGGGCTCCCCCTAGCCTTCAGGCTAGGGCACCCCTAGGCTTCAGGCTAGGGCTCCCCTAGGCTAAGGCTAGGGCTCCCCTAGCCTTCAGGCTAGGGCACCCCTAGGCTTCAGGCTAGGGCTCCCCTAGGCTAAGGCTAGGGCTCCCCTAGCCTTCAGGCTAGGGCACCCCTAGGCTTTAGGCTCCCCTAGGCTAAGGCTAGGGCTCCCCCTAGCCTTCAGGCTAAGGCAACCCTAGGCTTTAGGCTCCCCTAGGCTAAGGCTAGGCTCCCCTAGCCTTCAGGCTAGGGCACCCCTAGGCTTTAGGCTCCCCTAGGCTAAGGCTAGGGCTCCCCTAGCCTTCAGGCTAGGGCACCCCTAGGCTTCAGGCTAGGGCTCCCCTAGGCTAAGGCTAGGGCTCCCCTAGCCTTCAGGCTAGGGCACCCCTAGGCTTCAGGCTAGGGCTCCCCTAGGCTAAGGCTAGGGCTCCCCTAGCCTTCAGGCTAGGGCACCCCTAGGCTTCAGGCTAGGGCTCCCCTAGGCTAAGGCTAGGGCTCCCCTAGCCTTCAGGCTAGGGCACCCCTAGGCTTCAGGCTAGGGCTCCCCTAGGCTAAGGCTAGGGCTCCCCTAGCCTTCAGGCTAGGGCACCCCTAGGCTTCAGGCTAGGGCTCCCCTAGGCTAAGGCTAGGGCTCCCCTAGCCTTCAGGCTAGGGCACCCCTAGGCTTCAGGCTAGGGCTCCCCTAGGCTAAGGCTAGGGCTCCCCTAGCCTTCAGGCTAGGGCACCCCTAGGCTTCAGGCTAGGGCTCCCCTAGGCTAAGGCTAGGGCTCCCCTAGCCTTCAGGCTAGGGCACCCCTAGGCTTCAGGCTAGGGCTCCCCTAGGCTAAGGCTAGGGCTCCGCTAGCCTTCAGGCTAGGGCACCCCTAGGCTTCAGGCTAGGGCTCCCCTAGGCTAAGGCTAGGGCTCCCTAGCCTTCAGGCTAGGGCACCCCTAGGCTTCAGGCTAGGGCTCCCCTAGGCTAAGGCTAGGGCTCCCCTAGCCTTCAGGCTAGGGCACCCCTAGGCTTCAGGCTAGGGCTCCCCTAGGCTAAGGCTAGGGCTCCCCTAGCCTTCAGGCTAGGGCACCCCTAGGCTTCAGGCTAGGGCTCCCCTAGGCTAAGGCTAGGGCTCCCCTAGCCTTCAGGCTAGGGCAACCCTAGGCTTTAGGCTCCCCTAGGCTAAGGCTAGGGCTCCCCTAGCCTTCAGGCTAAGGCAACCCTAGGCTTTAGGCTCCCCTAGGCTAAGGCTAGGGCTCCCCTAGCCTTCAGGCTAGGGCACCCCTAGGCTTTAGGCTCCCCTAGGCTAAGGCTAGGGCTCCCCTAGCCTTCAGGCTAGGGCACCCCTAGGCTTTAGGCTAGGGCTCCCCTAGGCTAAGGCTAGGGCTCCCCTAGCCTTCAGGCTAGGGCACCCCTAGGCTTTAGGCTCCCCTAGGCTAAGGCTAGGGCTCCCCTAGCCTTCAGGCTAGGGCACCCCTAGGCTTTAGGCTCCCCTAGGCTAAGGCTAGGGCTCCCCTAGCCTTCAGGCTAGGGCACCCCTAGGCTTTAGGCTAGGGCTCCCCTAGGCTAAGGCTAGGGCTCCCCTAGCCTTCAGGCTAGGGCACCCCTAGGCTTTAGGCTCCCCTAGGCTAAGGCTAGGGCTCCCCTAGCCTTCAGGCTAGGGCACCCCTAGGCTTTAGGCTAGGGCTCCCCTAGGCTAAGGCTAGGGCTCCCCTAGCCTTCAGGCTAGGGCACCCCTAGGCTTTAGGCTCCCCTAGGCTGAGGCTAGGGCTCCCCTAGCCTTCAGGCTAGGGCACCCCTAGGCTTTAGGCTCCCCTAGGCTAAGGCTAGGGCTCCCCTAGCCTTCAGGCTAGGGCACCCCTAGGCTTTAGGCTAGGGCTCCCCTAGGCTAAGGCTAGGGCTCCCCTAGCCTTCAGGCTAGGGCACCCCTAGGCTTTAGGCTAGGGCTCCCCTAGGCTAAGGCTAGGGCTCCCCTAGCCTTCAGGCTAGGGCACCCCTACGCTTTAGGCTAGGGCTCCCCTAGGCTAAGGCTAGGGCTCCCCTAGCCTTCAGGCTAGGGCACCCCTAGGCTTCAGGCTAGGGCTCCCCTAGGCTAAGGCTAGGGCTCCCCTAGCCTTCAGGCTAGGGCACCCCTAGGCTTCAGGCTAGGGCTCCCCTAGGCTAAGGCTAGGGCTCCCCTAGCCTTCAGGCTAGGGCACCCCTAGGCTTCAGGCTAGGGCTCCCCTAGGCTAAGGCTAGGGCTCCCCTAGCCTTCAGGCTAGGGCACCCCTAGGCTTCAGGCTAGGGCTCCCCTAGGCTAAGGCTAGGGCTCCCCTAGCCTTCAGGCTAGGGCACCCCTAGGCTTCAGGCTAGGGCTCCCCTAGGCTAAGGCTAGGGCTCCCCTAGCCTTCAGGCTAGGGCACCCCTAGGCTTCAGGCTAGGGCTCCCCTAGGCTAAGGCTAGGGCTCCCCTAGCCTTCAGGCTAGGGCACCCCTAGGCTTCAGGCTAGGGCTCCCCTAGGCTAAGGCTAGGGCTCCCCTAGCCTTCAGGCTAGGGCACCCCTAGGCTTCAGGCTAGGGCTCCCCTAGGCTAAGGCTAGGGCTCCCCTAGCCTTCAGGCTAGGGCACCCCTAGGCTTCAGGCTTGGGCTCCCCTAGGCTAAGGCTAGGGCTCCCCTAGCCTTCAGGCTAGGGCACCCCTAGGCTTCAGGCTTGGGCTCCCCTAGGCTAAGGCTAGGGCTCCCCTAGCCTTCAGGCTAGGGCACCCCTAGGCTTCAGGCTAGGGCTCCCCTAGGCTAAGGCTAGGGCTCCCCTAGCCTTCAGGCTAGGGCACCCCTAGGCTTCAGGCTAGGGCTCCCCTAGGCTAAGGCTAGGGCTCCCCTAGCCTTCAGGCTAGGGCACCCTAGGCTTCAGGCTAGGGCTCCCCTAGGCTAAGGCTAGGGCTCCCCTAGCCTTCAGGCTAGGGCACCCCTAGGCTTCAGGCTAGGGCTCCCCTAGGCTAAGGCTAGGGCTCCCCTAGCCTTCAGGCTAGGGCACCCCTAGGCTTCAGGCTAGGGCTCCCCTAGGCTAAGGCTAGGGCTCCCCTAGCCTTCAGGCTAGGGCACCCCTAGGCTTCAGGCTAGGGCTCCCCTAGGCTAAGGCTAGGGCTCCCCTAGCCTTCAGGCTAGGGCACCCCTAGGCTTCAGGCTAGGGCTCCCCTAGGCTAAGGCTAGGGCTCCCCTAGCCTTCAGGCTAGGGCACCCCTAGGCTTCAGGCTAGGGCTCCCCTAGGCTAAGGCTAGGGCTCCCCTAGCCTTCAGGCTAGGGCACCCCTAGGCTTCAGGCTAGGGCTCCCCTAGGCTAAGGCTAGGGCTCCCCTAGCCTTCAGGCTAGGGCACCCCTAGGCTTCAGGCTAGGGCTCCCCTAGGCTAAGGCTAGGGCTCCCCTACCCTTCAGGCTAGGGCACCCCTAGGCTTCAGGCTAGGGCTCCCCTAGGCTAAGGCTAGGGCTCCCCTAGCCTTCAGGCTAGGGCACCCCTAGGCTTCAGGCTAGGGCTCCCCTAGGCTAAGGCTAGGGCTCCCCTAGCCTTAGGCTAGGGCACCCCTAGGCTTCAGGCTAGGGCTCCCCTAGGCTAAGGCTAGGGCTCCCCTAGCCTTCAGGCTAGGGCACCCCTAGGCTTCAGGCTAGGGCTCCCCTAGGCTAAGGCTAGGGCTCCCCTAGCCTTCAGGCTAGGGCACCCCTAGGCTTCAGGCTAGGGCTCCCCTAGGCTAAGGCTAGGGCTCCCCTAGCCTTCAGGCTAGGGCACCCCTAGGCTTTAGGCTCCCGTAGGCTAAGGCTAGGGCTCCCCTAGCCTTCAGGCTAGGGCACCCCTAGGCTTTAGGCTCCCCTAGGCTAAGGCTAGGGCTCCCCTAGCCTTCAGGCTAGGGCACCCCTAGGCTTTAGGCTAGGGCTCTCCTAGGCTAAGGCTAGGGCTCCCCTAGCCTTCAGGCTAGGGCACCCCTAGGCTTTAGGCTAGGGCTCCCCTAGGCTAAGGCTAGGGCTCCCCTAGCCTTCAGGCTAGGGCACCCCTAGGCTTTAGGCTCCCCTAGGCTAAGGCTAGGGCTCCCCTAGCCTTCAGGCTAGGGCACCCCTAGGCTTTAGGCTCCCCTAGGCTAAGGCTATGGCTCCCCTAGCCTTCAGGCTAGGGCACACCTAGGCTTTAGGCTAGGGCTCACCTAGGCTAAGGCTAGGGCTCCCCTAGCCTTCAGGCTAGGGCACCCCTAGGCTTTAGGCTCCCCTAGGCTAAGGCTAGGGCTCCCCTAGCCTTCAGGCTAGGGCACCCCTAGGCTTTAGGCTAGGGCTACCCTAGGCTAAGGCTAGGGCTCCCCTAGCCTTCAGGCTAGGGCACCCCTAGGCTTTAGGCTCCCCTAGGCTAAGGCTAGGGCTCCCCTAGCCTTCAGGCTAGGGCACCCCTAGGCTTTAGGCTCCCCTAGGCTAAGGCTAGGGCTCCCCTAGCCTTCAGGCTAGGGCACCCCTAGGCTTTAGGCTCCCCTAGGCTAAGGCTAGGGCTCCCCTAGCCTTCAGGCTAGGGCACCCCTAGGCTTTAGGCTAGGGCTCCCCTAGGCTAAGGCTAGGGCTCCCCTAGCCTTCAGGCTAGGGCACCCCTAGGCTTTAGGCTAGGGCTCCCCTAGGCTAAGGCTAGGGCTCCCCTAGCCTTCAGGCTAGGGCTCCCCTAGGCTTTAGGCTAGGGCTCCCCTAGGCTAAGGCTAGGGCTCCCCTAGCCT
>NW_027458343.1:0-58496 GCF_050624435.1 Tenrec ecaudatus | reverse complement strand
GACAAAACTCCCATTTGACATGACATAAATTGAAGAGTGAGAATTCTTTGGGAAATGAATAGAAAGATGAAAACACTTCAGAAGCATATAGGCATAGATAAAGATATGACATGAAACAGTAGCTTCATATTTTGATAGTTTTGTTTAATTAAGGTTTCTTTTTTTAATCATTTTATTGGGGGCTCATACAACTTATCACATTCCATACATACATTCATTGTGTCAAGCACATTCATACATATGTTTCCATAATCATTTTTAACAAGTTTCTATTATACAATGCTTTTATACTTACCCTTGTGTGTGCATATTAAACCTACAAGATAAAAATGATATGATTCTGCTCATTGCTGAACCATAGGTATTCACACCAGCGTGGGAATACCTTGGAACTGTGGTTGATCTCTCCCCTGAAAACTAATTGTTGTGAGAAAAAAAGAAAGGCAATCCAACAAAAATGTAATTTGATTCTTTTAAATTGTAATTTATTGAAAGATGCTCCTGACCAGTGGTTGACAGTAACTGAAATCTCTATGGTGAAAAACTGAGAAATTTTCTAGCAACTGTTGGAACACACGGCCATTTGTGTATACACCAAGAGGACATCTGTCAGACACTCTAATTTCCTGGCCCAGTGGTACTGAGAATATCAACAACTTTACTGCCAGATAGATTTGAATATCAGGGACAGGTCAGAGGTCCTTTTGAAGAGATTCATATGCTTTAAGTTTCTTCCTCCCCCCCCCCCTTAACACGATGTTTTAAATAACTTAGATAAAAGTGGGAGGCCTTCAGAACAGTGGTTTGAATGTTCTTAATGGTCTAGATGTATTCTCACTTCTTCTCAGGAATAAAGCAGAGTTCTCAACTTCAGCATCATTGCTGTGTGAGACTGGATAAGTCTGTATAGGGGCTGTCCTATACACTGTAGGATATTTAGTAGCATTTCTACATGTCAGTAGCCACCCCTACCTACCCCAATTATGACAATGAAAAATGCCTCCAGATGTTGCCACGTCCCACAGTGAGACAAAATTACCCCTCATTAACCACTGAAAGGATCTGCTGGGGCTTCGTTTTTGTTTTCAATCATTGTTTTACCCTTTTTTGCTCTAGAGTCAGAAATACAAGGATCAGTTATCTCAGCTCAACCATAGGATCCTTCACCTGGGTGAGGAGGCCTTTGTCCACAAGGCTCAAAATGAGAAAAATCAAGTACCCGTTCAGTTGCTGACACTGAAGATGGATCGGGCTGGTCACCAGGTGAAAGAGCAGGTGAGTGGGCAGTGCAGAGTGGGAATATGAGAGCAACAACTTAAAGATATGGAGACATACACTGCCCCACACATAGCCAGGAAGCCTGGGGGAAAAGAACATGGAATATCAGTTTTTTATAAATCTGCTTTATTTAGAAGAGTAGCATAAAGGAATTAAATCTTAAAAAGAGAGTAAATTCCTACAACCTTTCTGAAAAGACAAGTTGAAAATATAGATAGCAAGAGCCTCAAGAATCTCATTATAAGAAGTGAAACTTCACTGTTTGCAAATAATATGATTTTATATATTGAGAATCCTAAAGGGTCCACAAGAGACTAGCTGGAAGTCATAGAGGAGTTTAGTAGAGTAGCAGTATACAAGAGTAACAATTGACTTCTTCTATACCAGGGATGGGGGTACAGAAAAAGATACCAAGGAATCAGTATCCTTTGCAAAAGCTGAAATACCTGGGAATAAACTTAACCAAAAACCAAGACTTGTACGAAGAAAACTATAGAACATTACTATAAGAAGCCAACCGGGATCTACACAAATGGAAGCATATTCCGTGTTTGTGGATCAGAAGACTCAGTATTGTGAGAATGTTGATACTATCTAAAACAATCTACAAATAAAATGCATTGCCGATCCAAATTCTAACATCATTCTTCAAAGAAATGGAAACACTGATTATTAACTCCATATAAAAAGGGAAGAAACCCAGGATAAGCAAAGAACTCCCCAAGAAAAAGAACAAAGCAGGTGATCTCACATTACTTGACCCCAAAACCTACTTATACAGCCACAGTTGTCAAAACAGTCTGATACTGGTATACTGATACATGCTCCCTGTCACTAGCCACCCAGGAAATGCGAGTCAAAATGACCATAAGATCCCACCTAATGCCCATAACTAGCCCAATTAAAAAAAACCAGAATGTGAAAGGGAGGATAGGGCGGAGGTAGGGGGAGGAATGAGGAGCTGATGCCAAGGGCTCAAGTAGAAAGAAAATATTTTGAAAATGATGATGGCAACAAATGAACAAATGTGCTTGACACAATGGAAGGATTACAATAAGTTGTACAAGTCCCCAATAAAATGATTTTTCAAAAGAAACAGAACAACAAATGTTGGAGAGTGTGTGGTGAGATAGGAACTCTTATCCCCTGCTGGTGGACTGGTAAATATGTACAGGCACTCTGGAAGGCAGTATGGCGATACCTAAAACAGATGGCAACTGAACTACCATATGATCCAGCAATACCATTGCTGGTATGTACCCCAAAGAAATAAGAAGCAGATCACGGACAGATGTTTCCCTCCCCTATGGTCATCACAGCAGAGTTCATAGTAGCAAAAAGCTGGTGGGTGGGCAGGAAGAAGCTGGAAACAGCCTACATTACCATCAGTACAAGAGTGGATAAAAACTCTGGTACATACATACAATGGAATACATCCCTAAAAACAGCAATGAAACACCTCAAGTTGTAGAGGCATCTGGAAGATATTATGCTGAGTGAAGCTAGTCAAGCACAGAAGGATAAACACTGTGTGAGTCCACGATAATAGGAACATGCAGCAGAACGGGCACAAGTTCAAGTGTGCAGGCCATCCAGTCGTCTGGCTGGGGACCAGGCAGGCCGCTAAAGAGCCACACATCATCTGCTCAAAGTAAGTATCATGTAGGTCACTTGGCCGAAGGTCACCTCATGAGAGCTGGAATCAGATGGATGGGGTGGGGTTGATGCTGGTCCCTGAGAGGTAGCCATGTGGATTTGGGGTGAGGTCTCCCAGAGAGGGAATCAGCCCTGTCAGAGGAATGGGGCTTACTGATGCGAGGGGCAGCACAGGAAAGAAGAAAGGCAATGGTCAAATTTGGGGGAACATAGGTGCATGCCTGTTGAGGGGAGAAGAGGGAGGGCTGACATTGTGGGGGGAGGGGTGTCCAGTGAGGTTGCTCTTGGGAGGACCTGATGCAGAGGGGTTAAGTGGAGAGCAAATGCTTTGAGAGTGATTAGGGCAAAGAATGTATGGATGTGCTTTATACAATTGATGTATGTATATGTATGGATTGTGATAAGAGTTGTATGAGCCCCTAATAAATTGTTTAAAAAATAATAATAAATTTTTTTAAAGTTGTATGAGCCACTAATAAAATGATTTTTTAAAATACTGTAAAAAAAGAAACCAAACTTGACCAACAGTTACCATGGGTGAAGGGGAAAGATCTGTTGCTTTGGGAGCATTGAGTTTCTGTCACTGTGGTCGATAGTTTGAAAAAGGATAACAATGATAGTTGTACAACATGAAGAATATTATTGAGCCTCTTCTCGCTCTGAATTATACAACTAGAAGTTGTGCAATTGGAAAATATTTCTGTATATTTGTGCCACAGTTAGAAAAAATAAGTACATGAATTACAATGAGTACAAGGAAGAAGAAAAAGGTTTTGAATTAAATATTGTAACAATTGGACAACTTTTCTTGATCTGATTGAATTGTATGACGTGGGTGAAGTGCTAATACAACTGTTTTAAAAGATGTGATGCAAAACAATAATATGGATTATTCGGGAGAACATGATGCTGAGTGAAATTAGTCAATCACAAGAGACAGATATTGTATGGGACCACTACTGCAAACGGTTTTCATATTGAAAAATAAATAACGAGATAGAAAGAAACTCCATGTGGTTACAGATCAGATCAGGTTTTCTGGGATGTTAGAATTACAGAGTCAGATCATGACCAAGAAAGCCCCATGGAGCACTTCAACTCTGACAAATACATGTGTTGCCGTGAGTTAGAACTAACTCCACAGCATCAGTTTTCGTTATTAACTGCTGTCTCTTGTTCCCATTCAGGATGACGCTTAGGGTTGCCCGTAGGCATGCCCTGTACCCAAGATTAAAGTTTCATGCAGAATAATTTCACTGACCTTAAAATTCTCTGCTCCACCTGTTTGTTCCTCTATTGTTCCTTGAACTCCTGCTAGTCGCTGACCTTGTTTCTGTCTCTTTAATTTTGCTTTATAATTGGAATCATGCTTTATGTAGCTTTTTCAGACTGGTTTCTTCTTGTACTTAATAAGTACTTAAGTTTCCTCCATATTTTTTTCATGGCTTGATGGCTCATTTATTTTTTTTTGCTAGATAATATTTCCATGATACAGATATGCTCGTTTGTTTAGCCATTGACCTGTTGAAGGACCTCTTGATTACTTCCAGTTTGGGGCAATAATGAATAAAATTACGATTAATATTTGTATGCAGGCTTTTATGTGGATACAGATTTTCAACTCATTTGAGTAAATACCTAGGAACACAACTGCTAAAACATATGACAGGCCTTTAGAATAGTGGTTACATTACCAGATAAGTATTGGACTGTTGACAGCGAGATTGACAGTTCAAATCCACCAGATGATCCGAGGGAAAAAGATAAGCCTATCTATTCCCATAAAGAAATCCTGTCAGAAACTCTATAGAGGGACGCTGTGAGTCAAATTGGCTTGATGGCATTGTTTTTGTTTTTTTGTAAGCCTATGTAAGAAACTGCCACTGTCGGATTCCTATGCAAAACACTACGCCCTGCGCCACACCTATACTCCTGACAGAGCTTGTTAGCATCCCATGTTCAGACAGAGGCTCGTAGCTAGTAACTTGTAGATGTGTACATTTCGCCCAAATACCATTTTAAATGTCTTGAAGTTAGTTCTTTTAAAACATAATTTTTTGATTGGTAACCTCCTTTTGTCAGGAAATACATGAAAAACAACTTAATACCACAGAAAAGCAAGTGGATAAAGTGGAAATGATCTTAAAGAATATGGAAATGCTTCTACAAGAAAAAGTAGATGAGCAGAAGGACCAGGTGAGTGATAAGTTCTTGTCATTTCCTCACAAACATCTTATATCTGCACACTTCTACCTCCTGGGTATTCACACAGCTGGTGTAGTAAGAGACTGTCTGGTCACAGACTCCGAGAGGCCATGTTCATTAGTTACCCCTCAGACTGAGCCTCTGTCAACAGCTTATACTTGAACATAAAGTAATTTTCCACAGGATTCATAATTAATAGCAGTCAATAAAAGATTCTATTATATATATATATATATATAACAGCTTGTTTATTGTACTTATTTTCTTTTGGGTATCATTTTAAGGTTTCTTTTTTGAGATGGCCACATAACCTCAGGAATGTTATGGATTTATTCATGCATCCATCATTCAGCACATTGCCTACTGAGCACCTACTGTGTAGGAAAGCATTTTTCTAGGTAGACCTGAGATAAATAAGCCCTCATGGAACTTAAATTCTAGAGCTGATGAGAGCTAATAATAAGATTGTAGTTGGCCAAGGGCTTTGAAGAAAACACATTTTCCTGGACTGTAGAGTCAGGGTGTTAGGGGAGACTATACTGCACAGATAAGGTATCTGAGCAGCCCCTTAATCATGACCTAACATATATGAGTGGGTAAAAAAGAAAAACAGGAAAACTCCACTCTGTGGAGCTTTCATAGGATGCATTGTTCCTACTAGCTGAGCATCGAGCAACTTGTTCTGAGTTAATGCACCCAGCGGCATCGCCTGGGAAGGTTCTCTGGTCACAGTGAATTTTTTCATAAAAGCAGTTTTGCTCACACCTTGTTTTTTTGTGATGGCTCATTTAAGAGAACTGCGTGTGGCTGTGAAAGTTTGCTTTCTGCTCCAGAAAAATGTCACAGAAACTGTTGTGATGTTGAATACAACTTACAAGGATAGCACTCTGAAAAAAACTCAAGTGTACCAGTAGTTTTCTTATTTCCAAAAAGGTAAAATGTCGATCGATAACAAACCTTATTCTGGATGTCCATCAACTTTCCAAACAGACAAAAATGTCCAAAAAATTCATCCACTTTTGCTTGAAGACCAATGATGGACCATTAAAAAGATGGGGAAGTTATCTGGACTATCTTGGAGCTTAGTTCAGTGAAGTTTAACAGAAGATTTGTGACAGGCCACCAAGAAGGAGTGTCAACTGGAAACAAGTCATTCTTGGAAAGAACAACTCTGAAGTGATCCAGACTTTTCTCAAGGTCATTACTGGTGACAAGCAAACTTCAGTCAAGCCAGGGGAAGACACCATCATCACCTTGCCCAAGAAAAACTCGTCAAGTGAAATTAAAGATCAAGATTATGCTCATTTGATTTTTTTGATGTCCATAATATAGTGCATTTAGAGTTCCTTCCACTAGGTCAGACTGTTAATCAAACTTTCTATGTAGAGGTTTTGAAAATATTGTGTAACAATGTGCAACAAAAAAGACCTGATTTGTGGCAGATGGGGGACTGGTTTTACCATCATGACAATGCAACTGCTCACATGCCATCTCAGTGTGCCAATTTTTGACAAGAAACAGCATGCCTCTCTTGTCCCATGCACCTTACCTGACTTCACTCCATGCAACTTCTTTGTGTTTCCACCAATGCAGAGGAACATGAAAGGACAGCTAGTTGATGATATAGAAGAGATGAAGCAAAAAAATGAGAGAGGTGCTGTCAGCCGTCCAAACAGCTGAATTTGAAAAAAAAACAATGTTTCCAAGAATGGAAGCGCAGAATTGACAAATGTATTAGGTGTAATGGAGAGTACTTTGAAGGTGATAAGGTTGTTTTGTAAAAAAATTTAAATACAAAGCTTTGAAACAAAATTCCAGGTTTTGGGGGTACCCCATCGTATACCTCAAGTAGAAAACAGATTAGCATTGGGGGAAGCATGTTGCTCACTGGTGGAATATCACATGTGTTGTACTTGAGAATCCTTCCTGACAGGTGCTAAATACCGGTAACATTTCCTGATCACCAGACAGCCATAAATAGGCACCCACACACTTACACTTCCCTGTTCGTGGTTGTGGGAAAATAGTCTCGGCCCTGTAAAAGGTTTTGCTCTACCGAGTGCCAGGCACCATGCCTGTCACTGTTCTACTGTTCCTTTACTTCCTCCTGTCCCTCCCCTACTCCTCTTAAGTCCCCTTTCTCCTCTTCTTTCCATCCTGCCTTGCTCTTTTTTATTCCCCCACTCACTGGGAGCCCTCCTTGCCATAAGTATGTAAGCCCATTGTAAAGAAGCCTGGCCCTCTGGCCTAGCCCTCAGCCCTCCTCTCTGCTCTTTAAATGCCCTTCAAAGACTCTGTGCTCACAACCCTGCTTCTCTCCCTTCCATGCTCCTCTCATGGCTCAGCCACTGTTCGTCCCCCCCTGCCTGGGTCTACACCTAATTCGCAGCTCAGCTTTCAGAATGGATATAGACTCCAAGCACTCGTACCCCACTGATCTCACTCTGGTCCACACCCCCTCACTTTATGCCCTCTCTCTGGCCTTCCTGGTTCTGCCTTGCATACCGGCCTTGATTTCTTCTTAGCACAGGCGCTGCAATACCTCTGAGATCTCAGCTTGCCGCACCTCACACCTTCCCATCTTCTTCAAAGTAAAAGTCAACCTTGTCACGGTGTCCTTTAAGGCTCTCTTAGATTTAGTGTCCACTCCTGCCCTGACTTCCTGTCTATGTTTCCTCAGGAGCACACACCTTCAGCTATGGTGGCTGCCTGCTGCTACCTAGTCACCCGAGGCCCTGACCAGCTGCAAGGTCTTTGTAATCTCTCTTCTTGCTACCTGGTGTTCACATAGCCCCTAGATTCCTAAACTTACTTGGCCTACCACCCCTTTTTACAGGAAAAAAAAATCACTCATTGTCCACCTGACCATTAAAATCTTTTGTACTATTGCCCCTAATTCAGGATACGGTTTGGGTGTCTGCTTGTGTAGCGCCCCTGGATGCTTTGAGGCCCAGACATCGTCACTGGACTGTTTCACTGCTACCCAACGGGCAGTACCGCCCCCTTTGGGAAAAACTGGGATAGTCTCTGGACTCTCATTTTACTCAGAACTCCGTTCACATGTCATCTTACAGGAACAGCCTCGGGGTTTCTGTAGACAAGCAAAACCAGTAAAACATGTATGTAAATATATTGAGAAAATTGTACTTCGTGACTCACACACATGGGGGGGGTTAGCACGTCCCATATCCGTGGGTCCAGTGGCAACTTGGAGACCTCTGCTGGTTCATGGGGTAGCAGAGGAACAGATGTCTGCAGGTTTATGAACTAGAACTGCAGGCCAGGCGTTAAGCAAAAACATAACAAAGAATCGAGACGGCTAACCACGATGACAAAATACAACAGAAATAAACCCCCATAGTTTTAACTGTTCGAGATTTTAGCTATTCAAGTCAGAGTTATCATTTTAATTTCCTATAGTCATCTTCAGTACTCTCATCTGGTAACCAGGTTCTTCCCATTCCTCAGTTTCATCGGAAAATCACTGGAGACTTATTCGCTGAGTAGCTCCTGCAAATGTATTTTGGCCTTCCGCTCTCATCCATTCCCTTCTGAAAACCAGAATCTCGCCTGCTAAGCTTTGATACTATTCCCTTCTTCCGATTTGGATTATATAATTTACAATCCATGGATAACAGATGTTGGTGTGCTTCTTCCATGTGGATTAGTTGACATCTCACTTAGATGGCTGCTTGTTTGGAAACAAGCCTTTAAGATCCCAGATGCTGTTCTGTCTGATTAGTGGAGCACCATCTAATTTCTTCACCAATGCTACCCTTAAGGGACCTGATCTCATTCAAGAACTTTTTGAAGCCCCCTTGTATTCTTGACCTGCTTCTGACAGGTATCAAGAAAAAGACATTGATTAAAGCAATAGCTATGTGCTGTCTTCCAGGAAATGTACTAATGTGCTCAAGCAGTGAAACCACATCTGGATTAGCAGTTACAATCAGAGCCACCACTGGTTAAGTTTATATCAATTCACTGTCACTCTCTTAAGATCCTTTTTTTTTTTTTTTTTTTTGCACAAGACAGATAGGTAAGTTGAATGAGATTGTGGTGGAAATCATCCCCCTCCATTCTTCAAGTCTTTATGGTGACATTAATCTCTGCAGGTTCTCCAGCAATGTAATACTGCTTTTGGTCTAATATTTCTTTGAGGAAAGTTCTAATGGCTTCCACTTGGCCTTTCTTACTGTAATAACCCTTTGTCCATGTGTCAGGGATCCAAAATTCTGCCAATTGCATATTCTGGACCTGGAGAGATTATTACAGGATTATTTCAGAGACCACTGTACCCACTGTTGGATAGGCATGAGCTGACATTTGGGCCTCCTAGAATGAGTGTCAGTTTAGTGCCATAGGGATCCTTTGAGAAATATTAACTATCTATATTCTGACAGTGTAGTGGATTTCTACCTCAGAGGATTCATAGGAGTTGTGGGCCTATACACTTGCTCATCTTGGAATTGATAGAGCCCTCTAAGCATCCCCTGCATGTGTGGGTATGTCCATCTTGATAAATCTACTCTAACATTCCAATTTACTTCAGCTTTTAGATCCCTTTTCCAGTATATAAAAGCAATTCAACTTCATTCAGTATAGGCCACTTCATAGTCCTCATTGTCGTCCCGCAACAATGTAACTACTAGGTACTTTTCTGACGCCGTGAGCTGAAACATCGAATGAAGACTTGCCACTTGGCAGGCTCATAGCACTACACTCAGACTGACACAGTTCCCACACCTAATCCCGAGGCCTTTGTTTCTCCTTGTGTTCAGTAGGAAAAGCAAGCAGTCTCTGTCTGGAGTATGCCATACCTCCTCCTGGGCCACACTTTATGCCTCAAAGAAGTCGTGTCACGGGACAGTGGACTTCACACTAGTTAATGTTCTAAAAGCAAAAAGTGCATCTTGCAAAGCATTTGCCTCATACAAAGATTCCTGGGACACAGCTGTGGGACTATGGTCAGATGAGGATAAGAGGGCTGATTTTACTCTCGAAGGTGATTCAGGCAAAGAAGGTGGGTTAATCCCTTCAGATGGGGGCAGGAGGCTGGTCCTTCTGAAAATAAAAAAAGGTAATTCAACAATAAGGGCTCCATGTCCCTAGCTTGATCCTTTTATTGTCCACATTTTCCCATCTCAATTTTCAGGATCTCACATCTTCCCCGTCAAACCTTTCAACATAAGGGATTCAGTTGATGGTGTAATTAGCTATTCTTCAGCTAGGACTCAGGAATGATGGTGGTGTGTGGGTTACAAACTGGACTGTTAGCTAAAGGTCAGCGATTTTAAAAGCACCAGCCACGCCCCAGGTAAAAGATGAAGTTTGTGCTCCGATAAATATTTATAGCCCCCAGAGCCCTCGAGGACATTCGATTTTGGCTTATGCAGTCACTGTGCATTGCAGCCAACTCAGTGGTAGTGAGGATAAGACTCTGGATGGGTTTTCAGCAATCTCAACACTGCTACAAGAAATAAGACTTTATTTCAAGACCCAAATAGCAACTTTCAGGTCCTTTATGTACTGCTTGAGCCAGGACTTTGAAGCTCTGGACTCATCATTTTCTCTTTCCGCGTTGTGTATCTGAAAGCTGAACCAGCCAGCTTCACTATGCTTGTGGGTGTAACAAAAATGTTGAAAGATAATAATGAAATAGTAGTCACTCACAGCATTGTCTCTCACAGATGTTTGATCTAATGGTGGGGATATTATGCTTGTCTTTATTGCCACCTCATGCCATGGATTACTATGCCTCTTTACTATTGGAAGTCGAGCAATTAGTACTTTTAAATCCAGCCAGACTTGAGAATAAGTTCAGAAAGCATGCTGTAGTGGAGTTAACAAACCCAGGGACAAGAGAACAACAAGTGCTCCAAAATCAGTGATGAGGATGGTGTAAGAGGCCTAGTAGGGCTTGATCAAGGACAATGTAACTGAGAGGAATTACTGAAACTCAAATGAAGGCTGAGCATGATAGTGGGACAAGAGAAAAGTAAATGGAAATAGAGGAAAGAACTACAAGGCAAAGGGCATTTATAGAGGTCTAAGTACAGGTGTGTACATATGTAAATATATTTATATATGATGATGGGGAAATAGATCTATGTGCATATAGTTATAGATTTAGTATTAAGGTAGCAGATGGACATTGGGCCTCCACTCAAGTACTCCCTCAATGTCAGAACACTTTGTTCTATTAAGCTGGTATTCCATGAAGCTCACCTTCCTGACATGATCGCTGAAGACAAATGGGTACATAAGCAAATGTGGTGAAGAAAGCTGATGGTGCCCAGCTATCAAAAGATATAGCATCTGGGGTCTTAAAGGCTTGAAGGTAAACAATTGGCCATCTAGCTCAGAAGCAACAAAACCCACATAGAAAAAGCACAACAACCTGTGTGATCATGAGGTGTCGAAGGGATCAGATATCAGGCATCAAAGAACAAAAAATCCTATCATGGTGAATGAGGGGAAGTGCAGAGTAGGGACACAAAGCCCATCTTTAGGCATCTGGAGATCCCCTCACAGAAGGATCATGGGGAGGAGACAAGCCAGTCAGGGTGCAGTGTAGCAATGATGAAACATACAACTTTCCTCTAGTTCTTAAATGCTTCCTCTCCCTCCCCCGCCATCATGATCCCAATGCTACCTTACAAATCTGGCCAGAGGATGTAGACTGATACAGATAGGAAATGGAAACACAGGGAATCCAGGATGGATGAACTCCTCAGGACGAGTGGTGATACCGGGAGTGTCAAGGGAATGTAGAATAGAAAGGGGGAACCAGTCACAAGGATTTACATAAAACCCCCTCCCTGGGGGACAGACAACAGAAAAGTGGGTGAAGGAAGATGTCGGACAGTGTAAGACATGACAAAATAACAATTTATAAATTATCGAAGGTTCATAAGAGAGGGGGACTGGGGAGAGGGGGGAAACAAGGAACTGATGCCAAGGGCTCAAGTAGAAAGCAAATGTTTGAGAATGATGATGGCAACAGATGTACAAATGTGCTTGACACAATGGATGATTGTGTGGATTGTGATAAGAGATGTAAGAGTTCCCAAGGAGAGTATATAACTAAAAAAGAAAGAAAGCATTCTGTGTTGGGCCGGGTTGACTAGAGAAACAAATCCAGAGATACTCATATATGTATAAGAAAAAGTTTTATCTCAAGAAGTAATTATGGATCAATAAAACATTCCATCCCAGTCCAGCTCTTCAGTCTATAAGTCGCTCTTCAGACTCATTAAGTCACATGCAATGATGCAGAATGCAGGACAATCACAGGCCAGTGGGTGTAGTTATGTGGATCCAACTGACCGTATCGTAGTGCTTGCAGCAGCCAGGAAAGTGAAGGCACAGAGAGTGGGGGAGGTGCCCAGGACCCTGCTTATGAGAAAGTCTCGCCCACAGAGAGTCACCATCAGGGTGTGACCTGATTGACAGACTAAACTCTACCCTTACACTTTCATATATCTTCAAGTTGACATGAAATGATGTAACTACCACTTATTCTTTGAGTTTTGTTCTTCTAGAATCACTCTTGGTGCCAAATAGCTAAGTCTGAGTTCTCGAGAGGGGTGCATCAGTGAGATGCACACATACATACATATAAAGAGATTTGCTGCATGGTAGGGGTTTATGCAGTTGTAGAGGTTGGCAAGTCCCAAACCTACCGTATGTGTCCAGTGGAAGCTAAGGATTTCTGATGACTTGTGGGGTTGTAGGACTGGTGAATCCACGACCTGCTGGTTAGGATGGAGACTTCTTCAGGTTTATAACACAGGAACTGCAGATCAGGCAACTAGAGTGCAGGTCAAGAAAGAGAGCAAACTTTGCCACAACTTCCACTTCGATAAAGGAAGCTGGCCACACTCCCGAGGCAATTTCCCTTTCAACTGATTGGCTGTTCATATCAGATCACAAAAATGAAAGTTGATTCCATTATGAAAAAGCACCTGTCAGACTGATGAGAATCATAGTCTAGTCAAATTGAGGTTTACATTAGTCATTACAGTTCCCTCAACCAACTAGCTGCCCCCCTCTTGCTCCTTGCTTGGTTTTCTCAGCACTTCCCCCATATGGCATACTAAGTTTGGTTCTCATTAGCATATGTGGTGCACAGCCCAGAGACTACGTTCACCACTGCTTCGCTAGTGCTAGAGCAAGACCTGGCATGTGGGCGCTTACTGACTATGTTCTACAAGTGAAATTTGGTGTTGACTGAACCCCATGCTGGGATTCTTGTGCCCTTGTATTTTGAATGAGGTCATTGCTAGTGTTTCCTGTCATTCACATCTGTGAAACCGTATGGGTTTGGCAGAAAGCTCAGACCCAGGAAACAGCAGTGGGGGTCAGGGCCACAGTGATTCCTAGGGCAAGGGGCAGTAAAGAACCAAAAATTGTTGTCATTCTTTGCAATTAATTATTGTATCGTACAATAGCCTTTCTGAGAACTGTTGATTTGTGACTCTTGGGTCTTCCGGTTAAACTGATTCCCACAATTTCCCTTAAATTTTCTCCAGTACATAATTCATCACACCCTCAGTTGGAGGTCTCACTTCAGGGTAACAAGAAGTGTCATACACGCAATATTTTTGTTATATCCTTAAGAACCTAAAGTTATCATTTCAACGACCGTGGAATGAACAGGGTCGGGAGCATGTACCCCTTCCCTGCACTCACAGTAATGGGTGGCTCTCTTCCCTCTCTAGTTTGAAAACAGCGTGAAGTCCAATTTGCTGCTCAAGGAGCTTTATGTGGAGAACGCACACCTGCTAAAAGCCCTCCAGGTTACTGAAGAGAAACAAAGAGGAGCTGAGAAAAACAGCCTCATCTTGGAAGAAAAACTCAGAGCTCTCAACAAATTAATCAGTAAGATTTCTCCGGCATCCCTCTGTGTGTAAAGACTGCTTGCTTTCTTGGAATTCATTCTGAAAAGAAAATCTTAAAACCTGAGCCACTGTGATGCCTTAATCACTTGCAGCTTATTGGCCATGGTCCTCAGAAACAGGGCGACTGTGGTGTCTGGCTCGTTCCAGCAGCATCTGCTCTGTGCCAGATCCTGGGAACATACACGTGTTGGACAAGAGCACATTTTTATAAAACTCCCAATTTTACCACTGGGAAAACATGATGGAAACACTTGGTCAGGCCTGACAGAGAAAGTGGGTTAAGATAATGCAGTTCCAATACTGCATTTTCGACTTAAGCTCTCATTGCCATCGAGTCAATTACAATTCGTAGTGACTTTGGCTTCAAAGATTAAAATGTAAAGTAGGGCTCTAGACAGCTTTATCATATTTTTCCTTTTAAATTTCATTTATGTTTTCTTAAGCAGACACACAACAAAACATACATCACTTCAGCAGTTTTTAATGTATACAGTTTGCTGATACGGATTATATTCCTCCGGTCTGTAGCCATTTTCAGCTTTTTTGAGTTGTTGCTCATCTGTTAGCCTAAATTCACTCCCCTTAGAGTTCCAGGGGAGTCCAGGTGGCATGGTGATGACAGCGCTGGGCTGCTAGCCACAAAAGCAGCACTTTAAATCCAACAGACTTGGGAGAAAGACATGGCTGTCTGCTCCCATGAAGAGTTGCGGTCTCAGAAACGCACAGGGGCAGGTCTACTCGGTCCTGTAAGGTCATTGTGAATCAGAATTGATTTCATGGCAGTGTGGTTGGCTTTGTTTTTTGTTTAAAGTCCCAGGCAAATACTTCAAGTTGTTTTCCATTTTATTCCACATACATAGTTGTTAAAAGATCATCAAGCTCAAAGCAGACTTTTTTTTTACTAGTTAAGCCAAACTATTACTTGGTTTCAAGAAGACATTATGGTATATTTCTGGTTTAAGGCAATAGTTTTAGGAGTTCAGCCACCCTCCATGGCTCCAGAAAGTTGGGAATTATGAGAATTTTCTATTCTTGTCTGTATTTTTGCCCCATTTTGTTCAGGATCCTTCTCTGAACTCTTTGATCAAAATGCTCAGCAGTGGTAGCCAGGCACCCTGCAGTTCATTTGGACTTGTGACAAAGGAGGGCATTGTTTATGGAGGCAGCTAATTAGCCATGCATTCCAGAATCCTACTCTATTCGATTCTGTTGTTCCACATGAATCGACACCAACTGTGCCTGACAACTGAAGGAGGAGGTAGAACAGAAGCACCAAACATGTTAATAAGCCAAATAATGGTATGTCCCATGAAACCATTACCCTGAACCTAAGAGCTTTACTGTCTGGTTATTCAGCTCTGTCCTCTGTTACACTTCCCAATGGCTGCTGAGTGCAGACTTTCCAGAAGGGCTTCCCTCTGTAAGCAGAGTGTCCTCTAGACAATAAAGGGGAGGACTCTTGTTCGTTTGGAACCACTTTACCACATGTAAATATTGGTACTGTGGTTACATCTGTAGGCTTGTATTTATTGTACATTAATCTTTTTTTCATTGGAGTGTTTTTGCACTGGGAATTGAACTATATGTTAAAAAAGATAAAAATATAGTTTTATACCAAATTGATGGTCATTTGTTTATCTGAATGTACTACTGTAATGTGAAATGAGTCACTGTATTTGCAGTTTTTCAATTAAAAAATTTCAATTTTGTCCTTTGTTCTTCAATTATAAAATATCTCAAATAATTAGAAAATACAGTTTTAGGAGAAAACCCATATACCCATCAACTAGATACATTTAATATAATATTTTGAAATTTTTCTTTTTAAAAGATATAAAATATTTTAGATAGAGGTGAAGGTCGTATTCTATTGATTGCAACCTTTTACTCGTCCTAAAGGCACGCACTATCCCAAAGATGGTAAGTAAGTCTCCTGGTCTCTTTGTACATTTATTATATATGCATTATATAGTCTTGATTAGTGTCCACTCTTTTACTTTTGCATGTATCCATTGCAACGGCTACACAGAAACTCACAGACAAAATGCGTGATGAAAGAATTTAATAACTCAATAAGTTATAGTGCCAAGAGAAATGCTCAGGGTAGGTGTTTAACAGGACACATTACAGAGTTTCAGGTATGCTAATAAACACCCGAAGTGGCATACAACTCTGCTATGAGCCTCAACCCAAAGACATTCAGCTCAGGCTCTGGTCAAACCCAGGTCAGCAAACCCAGGTCTCCGAATTAAGTGCCCAGACTGAAGGACCAGGAAAACGTCAGTCTTCACAACCTAGAAATTGAAAACATTGTTCGGCACCCAGCTACCATGACCAAGTGTTATGAAAAGGATCACAACAGAAGGTTCTGTCTAGAGTGGGGGAGAAGTTAAGAACATAACCCTAAAGGATGCCAGGTTTACTGATCGAACAGAGATAGGCAGGACCTCCAAGATTTGCACTCCCCCCTGCAGATCGGGAACTGAACTCAAATGGTACATTGACGGTATTGCTGCAATTAATGGGTTGAATCAGAATGCATATGAATTGTGGTAAATGATGTAAAAATATCACCTGATCTTTTGAGGGCAGGCCAGGTATGAGTGATAGGCTTTTTCACTGGGGTCAAGGAGGGGAGCCAAGCCCTTCTTTCAAAAGATATTTTTAATTAAAAGTTTCTTTTTTCATATAACACTGTTTAGGAATGAATAAAATGTAGCACAAAACCTGTCTCTTTCAGCCCTGCCATGTTCCCAAACATGCTCCGCAGTGTTCCCCTTGCTCATATGATAAATATGATTATATCTATCCATACTTGTTTTATGAAAAATGCTCACACTGTACAAGTTGTAAAGCGGTCCTTCAAAAATTAAGGACTGTAAAAATTGTCCTTCAAAAAAAAAGTTAAGTATTCCAAGATAAAAGCTGAGCGTTCATAGCTATTAGACTCCCATACAAGAAAACTTAAAGCCAGTCCTCCAACGTGAGAAATGTGAAGGAATGATACTAGAAAGTCACTCAAAGTTGAACACAAAAGGGAAAATGATGAGAACAAATGTACAAATGTGCTTGGAAATTGATATATTTATGGATTGTGATAAGAGTTATACAAGCCCCCAATAAAACTATTTTTTAAGTTGTACGAGCCCCCCAAAAACTGATTTAATAAAAAAGAAAGAGCTAGATCTGGAAATGGTGGAATGTCACCTGGCTTATATTCTTTTCTTATTTTTTGTACAATGACTATATTCCTTTCTCTCTTTTTTAATCATTTTACCACAATCCATATCTACACCCATTGTGTCAAGCACATGTGTACATTTATTTCCATCATCATTCTCAAAATACTTTCTACTTGAGGCCTTGGTATCAGCTCCTCATTTTTCCCCTCCCTCCCCACCCCCTTCCCTCATGAACCCTTGACAATTTATAACTTACTATTATTTTGTTATGTCTTACACTGTCCAACATCTCCTTTCACCCACTTTTCTGTTGCCTGTTCCTCAGGGAGGGGCTTATATTGTAGATCCTTGTAATCGGTTCCTCCATTCTATCCCACCTTTCCTCCACCCTTGAATTATCGCCACTCTCACCACTAGTCCTGAGGGGTTCATTTGTCCTGGATCCCCTGTGTTTCTTTCTGTACCCGTGTACATCCTCTGGTCTAGCCAGATTTTAAGATAGAATTGGGATCATGATAGTGGTGGGGAGGAAATATTTAAGAACTAGAGGAAAGTTGACTCATCCTTCCCTGTGGTCCCTCTGTGGGGAGATTGTTCCACTATCTACAGATGAGCTTTGGATCTCTGCTCCAGCCCTCTCGTTTTTATTTGTTATGTGTCTGCTGATGCCCAGTTCCTATGACTCCTCATGATCGCACCAGCGATGTGCTTCTTCCATGTGGACTTGTTGCTTCACTGCTGAATGGCAGCTTGTGTGACATCAAGCCTTTTAGACCCCAGACACTATATCTTTTAATAACCGGGCACCATTTGCCCTCTTCACCACATTTGTTTATGCACCTATTTTGTCTTCAGCGATTGTGTCAGGAGGGTAAACATCTCATGCTGCTGACTGGTTAGAACAAAACTTTCTCTTTTTTAAAAAATTTATGTATTGGGGCTCATGCAATTCTTATCACAATCCACACATACATCAATTGTGTAAAGCACACTTATACATTCATTGCCCTCATCATTCTCAAACTTCGCATTCCGCTATGGTTCCTGGAATAAGCTCCTCATTTTCCTTTTTTCTCTCCCTCTCCCTCCCCGCTCCCCTCTCCCTCATGAACCCTTGATAATTTATAAATTATTATTTTATCTTATCTTACACTGCCAGGCGTCTCCCTTCACCCACTTTCCTGGTGCCCATTCCCCAGACAGGAGGTTATATATAGATCCCCGTGATTGGTTTCCCCTTTTTACCCCTCCTTCCCTCCCGGTATCACCACTCTCACTGTTGGTCCTGAGGGGGTTCATCTGTCCTAGATTCCCTATTTCCAAATCCCAACTGTACCGCTGTGCATCCTCTGGTCTAACCAGGTTTGCAAGGTAGAAGTGGGATCATGATAGTTGGGGGGAGGAAGTGTTTAAGAACTAGAGGAAAGTTGTGAGTTTCGTTATTGCTACACTGAAGCCTGAGTGACTCATCTCCCCACTACCGCTCTGCAATGGATGTCCAGTTGTCTACAGATGGGCATTGGGTCCCCATAGAACAAAGTGTTCTTGAATGGAAGGAGGATATGAGTGGATGCCCAAAGTCCATCCCCTACCTCAGGGTATTGCCATATAAATATATGTACATGGGCCAATACCTCTATTTTTGTAGATTAATGTATTTACATATGCACACCACTATGTTTATACCTCTATCCATTGCTTTGCTTCCTTGGTCCTTCCTCTGTTGCCTTTTACCTTCCTCATGTCCCACTGCCACTTTCCCCTTATTTCTGCCTCTTGGTAACCCCCTTAGCTAGTCTGCTGTTGCTCCAACATTACCACCACCCCCACCTTGGATCCCTATATCCTCATTACTGGCTCTGACACCCCAGTTGTTCCCCTGTCCATGGCGCAGCCTGCTCAGCACCCCCTTCCTCCACCACTCTGACCTCCCAGGTCTCCCTGGAACCGTTGGTCCCAATGCTCTCACCTCAAGCATGCCTCCCATACCTATCCTATATAGGTAGGTACACCGACTATGACATAGCCCAAAATGATTTTTTAAAATAAAAATAGTAAATCAATAAGAAAAATTTTTTAAAAAGAGAAAAGAACTATACAAAAATCCTGGGTCTCTTCGCTGGCCTTCAAGACTGTCCAAGAGCTGCCTCTCCCAGCCTGGAGTGCATGTAGACCCTACTATGAAGCACCAAACCATGAGGACAGCATGGTCACATGGAAGGATGCATGAAGAGAGAGAGCTACAGGCTAGGGAGAGGAGCCAGCATGCCACACCCACACAGAGGCAGGCCAGGAGAGAGGAAGAGAAAGAGAGCGGGACTAGACCCCACGCTGGCACGCCAGGCTCGGAGGATGACGTCCCTGGGGGAAGCTAATGGGACACAGAGGGAACTGGACAACTGACAACAGCTGGTGGCATGCTGTCCCCTTGCTGGAGCAGACTGCGACAAAGTATATTTCTTGATCACAATTGAATGTAAACAGAATTTGGTAACACAATGAAACTGAAATACACAATTATATGGAAATTAAACCATTATACAAACAACCAGTGAATATTTAGAGTCAAATGAAAATGAAGATACAACACACGAAAACATTTGAGACTCTGAAACTGTTAGGGTGGGGGAAGGGAAGTATACTTATTGCCAATGAAGTGAAGGCTTACAGAGAAGTTCATCAGTTTTACATCGAAAAATTCATACACATTGATTTTGCACATCCACTCCAATACCTTCCATGTGCCATCCTACTTCCCCACTGGGCTTTCTCTTACCATCACTCCTTCTTTAGTAACCCTCTGGACTTTGTCATTGGGTAAATGCTGCCCTTTGGGTTTTAAGCTGTTGATGGTTTTAAAAAAGGTCATTTCAGTTCCACGCCTAGACACATTGGTTATATTCTTGGGGTATGCTACTAGATTCCATTCAACCAGTAAACCCAGTCTGTTTTATGATCATGAGTTCTGTTCCACATTTTACACCCATTCCATTGAGGACCTTCTAATGTGATTGTGTTCAGAGTAATAGGTAGCGGTAGTCAGGCACCATTTAGGTTTTCCAAGCTCAAGATTATAGAGACTAATGTTTGGGTTGTTCATCATTCTATTGTAATAATTGTATTCAACATGTCTTTTGACTTCACTCTTGTTTCCTCCGAGTGCAGAGAGACCAATAGTTACTACTGGCTGCTCATGCACAGTTTTTCTTATTTAAGTCACTTTTTTAAAAAACAAAAATTTCAAAAGAGGACCTGATGCAAGGGGCTTAAGTGGAGAGCAAATGCCTTGAGAATGATTGGGGCAGGGAATGTATGGATGTGCTTTATACAATTGATGTATGTATATGTATGGATTGTGGTAAGAGGTGTTTGAGTCCCTAATAAAATATAAAAGAAGAAAAGAGAAAAAAATGATTAGGGCAAAGACTGTACAGATGTGCTTTATACAATTGATGTATTTATATGTATGAACTGTAAAAAGAATTGTATCAGCCCCAATAAATTGTTAAAAAAATAAATTAAAAAAAATTCCTTTTATTTTTTTTGTACTGTCTGACGTCTCCCTTCACCAACTTTTCTGTTCTGTTTTAATGTAATTTTTATCATTAAACTGTGAGTCTAATGGTAACAAAATAGAACGTGTGTGTGTCTGTGTTAAAATAGTCATTAAAAAATAGAATTCAGAGACAGAGAATTTTTTTAAAATATTTTCTATTGTTACTTAGGTGAAGGTTTATAGAGCAGACATCAGTTTTACATTAAATAACTCGTTAAATCTACCATTGTCTTTTCATTTCCAATATTTTTTGCCAATCTCTTGTTTTATATTGTCTTCCCTTCACAAAAATAACACCTGTCTACCCTCTAGCTTCCACAGACAGAGAACTTATTGTTGACAAAGGCCTAAAAAACATTAAATGGGAAGCAGACACCTCTTCAATAAATGCTATTGGAAATACTGGCTATCCACTTGCAGAAGAACAAAAAAAAGACGACTGCCTCACCCATGCACAGAAACAAACTCAAGATGGATCAAATTCCTAAATGTAAAACCCAAAGCTCTCAGGATCAGAAAACTGGGACAAAACTAGGAACCCTAGTGCAGTAGATGGGCTATCAGAAATAACAAAGCTGACACAATCCATAGAAAACAAAATAGTGGGACATATTAAAAAATAAAAAAACTTGCATACATTAAAAGACTTCATTGAAAGAGTAAAAAGACCCATAGACTGGGAAAAGATATTTAGTAATGACATAACAAAGGACTAATTACTAAAATCTACAGAATTTACAAGGTGGCAAGAAAAACAAACTAGTAGCCCTATGAAAAAGTGGGCAAAGGACCGGAGCAGATGATTCACAAAGGATGATACGCGAATAACTAATAAACATATGAGTAAGTTCTCTCAAACATTAGCTATCCAGGAAATGCAAGTCAAAGCAACCATGAGATACCACCTAACACCCATAACTGTAGCCCAGTTAAAGTAAAAAAGCTGAGAACAGCAAATGTTGGAGAGTGTGTGGTGAGATAGGAACTCTTATCCTCTGCTGGTGGACTTGTAAATATGTACAGACACTCAGGAAGGCAGTATGGCGATACCTAGAACAGATGGCAACTGAACTACCATATGATCCAGCAATACCATTACTGAACATATACCCCAAAGAAATAAAAAACATCATAAGCAGACATTTGCTCCCCCATGTTCATCACAGCACAGCTCACAATTGCTAGAAGCGGCCTCCATTCCCAACAATGGATAAAAAACCTCTGGTACATAAACATGATGAGTACTGCGCATGCCTGAAGAACAGCAATGAGACCCCTCACGTCGTGGAGGGCTCTGGAAGACATGCTGAGGGAAGCGAGTGAAGCACGAAAGGACAAGCACTGTGTGAGTCCAGAGCAGCAGGAACAAGCAGCAGAAGGGGCGCAAGCTCAAGCGTGCAGGCCATGCAGTCGTCTGGCTGGGGTCAGACAGGCCGCTAACGAGCTGGACCAGTGCCAATGACCTACACATCATCTGCTCCTGGTGAGTATAGTGTAGGTCACTTGGCCGGAGGTCACCTCACGACAGCTGGGATCAAATGGAGGGTGCGAGGGGGTAGTGGCTGTTCGCTGAATAGTAGCCATTTAGATCTGTGGTGAGGTCTCCCAGAGAGGGAGGTAGCCCCGTCGGAGGAATGGGGTTTACTGATGAGAGGTGCCGCACAGGAGATGAAAGGGAATGGTCAAATTTGGGGGTACATAGGTGCATGCCTGTTGAAGGGAGGGGAGGGAGAGCTAACCTCCAGGTGGGGGACAAAAGACTGAGGATGCTCTTGGCAACAATAAATGGGAGGTGTCTTCAGTGGCATGCAATGGGTGGGCAGAACTGGTGTAGGGCATCTGGGGGGGTATCCCAGGAAAGCAGACCAGGTGCCATAAAATGCTGGGACACCAAATCCTGGATCTTTGGGGTGCATGCATGCTCCAGAGGCTACATCAGTGAGCCCCATATGGGAATCCCACTGGGTGAACTAGACTCTACCTCAGACACACTTGTAACATGAGGACTTAAGCGGGAAATACATGGTGCCTGAGGAAGCAGAAAACAGCTGTACCAAGAGTGGTGTACTGATGGTTGGTGGACAAATAAGGTCATGTTACATCAACCCCCTTTATGCTGGGTTAAGATATCTATTATTCTGGAAATCTTGTGACAGCCCCTCTACTGTGTGTTGCATGTGCTTGGGTATATTAAGGTGTGTCTCAGGGGTGCAGCACCATGGGGGTCACTTTCTTGAAGCTGTTATTTGTTTCTGCTTTTTAGTAAATGAGACCCAGAGACTTTGAGAAAGAAAATATAACAATAGTTTGGGGGGGCGAGGATAAAGAGGGTCGGGGGAAGTAAGAGGGAGATGATGTCAAGTAGTCTAGGAGGGAAATGTATGTGTGGAGACTGATTGTGGCAGCAATTTTACAATTCTGTTTGATGTGATTGAACTATGGAATAATATGACATTTGTATTAACTCCTAAGTTAGCAAATTTTTTAAAAAGCATAGATTCAGGAATGGTTTGGGGACTCACACTTAAAAAGAATTATCATGGCCCTGCTCAGTACTCACCTTCATGAAATGATCACTGAAGATAAAGGTACTACAGCGAAGTGTCGCAAAAAAGTAGATAGTAGCACTCCCTCAATGTATGAATACTTTCTTTTATTAAATTGGCACTCTGTGATGCTCACCCTCCCGACACAACTGCTGAAGCCAAAGCGGGTGAACAAGTAAATGTGAAGAAAGCTGATGGTGCCCGGCTATCAAAAGAGATAGTGTCTTGGGTCTTAAAGGCTTGAAGATATACAAGCGGCCATCTAGCTCAGAAGCAACAAAGCCCACATGGAAGAACACACCAGCCTGTGTGATTGCATGGTCCCGAAGGGAACAGATATCAAAGAACAAAAACTCAAATCATTGGCTGCACACCTCCATGATACAATCACCGAAGACAAACAGGTGCATAAGCAAATGTGGCGAAGAAAGCTGATGGTGCCCGACTATCGAAAGAGATAGTGTCTGGGGTCTTAAAGGCTTGAAGGTGAACAAGCGGCCATCTAGCTCAGAAGCAATAAAGGCCACATGGAAGAAGCACACCAGCCTGTGCAATCACGAGGTGCCAAAGGGACCAGGTATAAGGCATCATGCAATATATATATATATATATATATATACACACACACACACACACACACACACCATAGTGAATGAAGGGGGAAGTGCAGAGTGGAGACCCAAAGCCCATTTGTCGGCCACTGGAGATCCCCTCATAGAGGGGTTTAGGAGAGGAGATGGGTCAGTCAGGGTGCGATGTAGTACCGATGAGGAACACAGCTTTCCCCCAGATCCTGGATGCTTCCTCCCGCCACCTACCATGATCCGAATTCTACCTTGCAGGACTGGATAGGGCAGAGGTTGTACACTGGTGCATATGGGAGCTGGAGGCACAAGGAATCCAGGGTGGATGATACCTTCAGGACCAGGGGTGTGAGGGCCGATGCTAGGAGAGTGGAGGGTGAGTGGGTTGGAAAGGGGGAACTGATTACAAGGATCCACATGTGACCTCCTCCCTGGGAGATGAACGGCAGAGAAGGGGGGGGGGGCGGTAGACTCTGGATAGGGCAAGATATGACAAAATAACAATCTATAAATTATCAAGGGCTCATGAGGGAGGGAGGAGCGGGGATGGAGGGGGGAAAAAAAGAGGACCTGATGCAGAGGGCTTAAGTGGAGAGCAAATGCTTTGAAAATGATTAGGGCAAATAATGTATAGATGTGCTTTATACAATTGATGTATGTATATGTATGGGTTGTGATAAGAGTTGTATGAACCCCTAATAAAATGTTTTTTTTTAAAAAGTACTAAATCTAAAAAAAAAAAAGAGTGGCTGAATTACAACACTAACTGAACCCTCTACTTAGAATGATTTCTGATGTTAATAGGAGAGCATAGATTGGGACTAAATGGGAACCTGAAAGTTACGGTGGAGAGGACTGTGCTACACTGAGTTTTCTAGAGAAATAAATCAAACTACACTCAAATAACTTTATAGCAAAAATAAATTTACATCAGGAAGCCCAGCCCAGTTCAACTCAAGTCCATGGGTCAGATGCTAGATGAAGTCCCCTTTAGACTCACCCAGCTTCCAGCCAATGAAGCAAAGGCAAAGCAGGAATCGGGAAAATCACAGGCCAGTAGGGGCAAGAACATCTGGATGTAAGGTCAGCAGGAAGAGGGCAGGGCACTGCAGCTCCTATGATCAGCAGGCCGGCTCGGCCATGAATCCTAGAGATGCAGAATCAAGGTAAGCAGGATGGAGGGAGAGGGAAGGAAAGTTGTCCATGGCATCTCTCTCAATTGGGCACCTCCTCCAAGGAGAGGGCCTTATTGAGATTGAACTCTACCCATACTTTCACACAGATGCATCAAACTGATATAAAATCGAACCATCATAGGGACACACGGAAAGATTATTCTCAGAAATATCAGAACATGGATCCTTGACATGCCATTGAGTTACTTCAGCCAACAACACTACCACTCACATCTGAAGAGTTTAATCCATCATTAGTAAAGCCATTGTCCCCTCCACCTGCACTTGAGCTTAGCCCAACTTTCCCTGCTGATAGGGAACCTCGAGTTGTATCTGGAGCATTCCCTGCAGCAGATGCCTTGCAAGATATTGCTGACACTTGCTGGGAAACACCTTCGACACTCATGCCTGCTTCGACACTGCCTCTAAACTTGTCTCAGTAATCCCAAAGGTGACCTCCAAATATTGATCCAGAAAGAGCTGTGCTATCCTCTTAAAGGACTGCTAGTATTTTCTAGTATGTACAGGCAGAGACCCGAGGAATGTGTGCGGGAGTGAGATGATGATGCAAGGAGCGAACGGTTGCATCAGTCTGAATGTGTTGACGTGGACCAACTAAGCACTGATCCTTCAGTCAGTGTTTCAGCACCAGATGTTAGGACAGAATCTAATAGTTTATCTGTTTGGTTTACTGAAGCAAAGCTTCTGCAGTGGCTTAGAGCAAGTTAAATTGAAGTACCAGACCTAGCTTGGTATACTTTAGAGGATTAAGGGAATGGGCGTGTTTCAGGGCAGACCCATAGACTCACAAATGGAATGCACTGAGGACACACCTTTTCTCTCAGTGGGAAACAAATTTCTGAAGGGATCATAAGTATCTCTAAAGACTGCTGTGATTGATATTTTATTTTGAGCCAGTTTTGACAGTGGAAAATACCCTAATTAAGACGTTTGCACATAACATGGCTGATTGGGTCCCATGGTAGTAGGCGGTAAGCAGTAGCATTTAACAGCAACAAGGTGGGTGTGGCTGCCAAATGGTTAGCAGAGTCAAAGTAGTAACAGAATAGCCTGATTTGTATGGCATTGGATACCTAAGCAGAGTGTCCCTAGGAGTGAAATAAATGAGAAACCTACCAAATCTATCATTGATCTGTACAAGTTGAAAAATTCTAGGCCAGTTGAATAGCAGTCTAATTCAAATAGCCAGATATAGAGTCGCAAATGCTCGATCAATTCCCAAAAATTGAGCCAGTTCACAAACCCTTCATTTACGGGGAAGCCAGGTCCCTTTGAGGAAGGCACCCACTACACTAATTAAAAAAATGCATAGTTAGCCTTTCTCCCAGGCCTGCCCAGTGGAAACTGCGCCTTTTATAAGTGACAATTCATTGGAGAAAGGAAATAATCAGACGTTGGGGATGGTTACTGGACATTGGCTCCAAACTGACATTAATCTAAGTGACCCTAAATTTTAAGGTCCCACAATCAGACTAGGAGCATATAAAGGTCAAGTTATAATGGAGTCTTAGCTCAGGTTGATCTCACAGGGGATCCAGTATGAGCCCAAACCTATCCTATAGTAATTTCCCTGTTCTAGAACACATAAATGGAATAGACAGACTCACTGACTGCCAGTACCCCATATGGCTACCAGACTCTAGAACATGGACTACTATGGCAGGGGCAGGAGTGGAAGCTAGTAAAGCTACCTCTACTTAGGAAAATGGTAAAGCCAACGCAATTATGTTTTCCTGGAGGGATTGCAAAGATCAGGGTGCAAAGATTGCACCATCAAGGAATTGAAGAATATAGGGCTGGAGACCATTACTTCCGAACTGAGCTGTTGTCTATGGGGGGACTAGCAAACTCTAGACCTATGTGGTTTGTAAGGGTCCAGGTATAAGCTGTGCTTACACACACACAAGCACCAGCAGCGGTTAAGCCAGTTTTTAGTGTGGGGTTTTTTAATCACTTTATTAGGGGCTCTTACATCTCTTTTATAACAATCCATACATCAGTGGAGTCAAGCATATTTGTACATATGTTGCCATCATCATTTTCAAAACATTTTCTTTCTACTTGAGCCCTTGATATCAGCTCCTTTTTTCCCTCCCTCACCCACCCTCCCACCCTCAAGACTCTTGATAAATTATTATCGTTTTCCTATCTTACACCATCTTCTGTCTCCCTTCACCCACATTGCTGTTGTTTGTCCCCCTCAGGGTGTGGGGGTTATGTCTACATCATCATTGTAATCAATTCTCTGTTTCTCCCCCTTCTCCCCCTACATTCCCCCTAAGTGGCCTACGCTGATAGTATTGCTACTCCCATTACTGTTCCTGATGTGTTTATCTGTCCTGGATCCCGTGTGACAAGAGCTCTTATCTGTACCATCTGGTCTAGCTAGATTTGTAAGCTAGAACTGGGATTTGTAAAGTAGAAGTGGGGTCATGATAGGTGGGTGGGGTGGGGTGCGGGAAGCACTAAAGAACTAAAGAAATGTGTGTCTCGTTGGTGCTGTACTGCACTCTGGCTGACTTGTCCCTCCTGTGAGGGATGTCCAATTGTCTACAGATGGGCTTTGAGTCTCCATCCGACTCCCTTCATTCACATCATATGATGGTTTGGGGTCTCCTGATGTCTGATACTGTTAGATTCCTCAGGTGGAAATACCTGGGTCATTGGCTTCCCATGAGAATGAATTCACACCGAAGCCTGGTTTGTGATCCAAGTGAATTTTTATAAAGAAGTTTAAAGGTGAAACTGAGGTACAGGGAGGAAGACAGACATAACTGACAGGACAAGGAAAGCAGAAACAGAAATAGCTTTATTAGGTGGGGCAGTAGGGCGGCTCCTGCGGCTCCCTGCCGAGGTTTCGTGACCTAGGCGGACAGGTCAGGGAAGTCCCATTCAGCAGCTGGGGGCGAGGGTTTTTACAGGGGTAGTGAGGAATGTATGGCAATTAGCATATGGGGTCTGGAGACCTGGAGAATTGCTTGTCATCTCCTTGCAATTCTGACTTTTCAGGGCCCTCCACTGGGAGGCGTGGTTGACAGTACTGGTTGACTCCATTGACTCAATTAAGCTCACCTGGCCTAGATTGAGGTCCTCCCAAGAGTACTGGCTTCGTCTCAACTGCCTGAATTTATTCATGCCATCCAGCCTGGAGCAGCTTCCCACAGTCTGTAAGGGTGGAGGGAGGCCTTGGCAGGTAGAGGTAGAGGTTTCTGCCTCTAGCTCCCTAACACTTTCTGATCCCATCTACACCTTGTGATCACACAGGCTGGGCAACAATTTTATTAAAGCATAGATAGAATCATTTCCAAAGAAAGTATGTGAGTCCTTCTGGCATGGTGAAAAGGATACCTTAAGCATAGATAAAATATGCTTTGCTCCCGGAATGTAGTGGGGGCCCCTTTCACAAATTAAGAAGGGTCATTCATTGTCTAGGGGAAGACTCCTAGTTTCTAAAAGACAGTTTTAAAGGGGAGGAGTTTGCCACTCCACAGATGTACAATTAGCTTTCTAATTAGTTATTTAGACCACCCTTGAGGCTCTTTAAATTGCAATCTCAGCTTTTGTCTCTGGATCAGTGTGCTGTCAGATTTATCTCCAGCAGCACTGCTGTGTGAGGACATTCATTAGGGCCTACCTTCAAGGTTGACCTGTTTACTAACCTGTTCTCACAAGGTCTTCTGTTAATTCCCATATTGCAGGCAGAAAATGCCTCTTCTGTCCCTGTCAATTTGGTCAGTGCAAAAAACAGATGGATCTTTGAGAATGGCAGGGGGTGCCTGGAAACTTATCCAGGTGGTGACTCCAATTGCAGCTACTGTCCCAGAAATGGTTTTATTGCTTGAGTAGATTAATATCTCTTCTAGTATCTGATAGCAGCTACTAATTGGGCAAATGTGTTTTTCTCAATTCCAGTTTTAAAGGAGCAGCACAAGCAGTTTGCCTTTAGCTGTTGTGGCAGTTAGATGTTATGTCAACGTGACCCTGTGGGAAACTGTAGCACTAGTCCCACCTATCAAACAGGTTACAGCCTGATGACTCCTCCTAGGGGATATGAACTTTCAAATAAGAAAGACAATGAGAGCAGCAAGAGGAGATAAGCAGCACCTGAGAGGGGATTGAGGGGCAGCTGGGAGGAGGAGGATGACCAAGCAGCACACACTGCAGAGAACAGCGCAAAAGAGTTACTGAAAGGGATAGCACTTCCAGACCACAGGATTGTCACCATAAAGATAGGTAGACACAAATAGACTACAACGAGAGAGCAGAAACACCAGCCAATTAGAACCGCTTAGGGCATCTCCTCGGCCGCCTGAGGGGAGATTCCCGGGTCTTTGAATTGGGAAGCTAGCTGAGGGGGTGGGGGGTACGTGCCAGTGGGGTGTGATGGAGCAAAAGGATCATAATTCGAAGTGACCAGACTGGGACCAGGGAAAATAAAAATATAAATTTCTTTGGCTTCCTGCCAAGACCAGAAGACTGCCAGTGGAGATCCCCCATCTAGGACTCACTCCTAGTAGTGGGTACTTCACAGCTTACTGAGCCTCACAGGGCTGAGAACAGGGCAGCTGAAAGCAGGTGTTAAGTGATTAACACCAAGAGCTCCAGCCCCCTCCTGAGGTACCACTCAGCACAACCCCTGATCGGAAGACACCCCAAAGGCCTGGTACCTTAAATAATTGGGCCACTCTGAGGATTTATTTTCATATTACTTGTTACACATACCTGGATTGCATACACCTGACTCATTGACTAAGTATTTGCATCACAAAACAAGAAGCTGGAGCAGGTTTGGCAGGCAGAACAGGTTTTACAAGCCCAGGCAAGGAATTTATATAAGGGAGTTTATATATATCATTTGTATGATATATTACTTTACGTTTTTTCCTTCCGATCTCATTGGTTTATTTCCTAGACCCCTAACACCCCATCTACCTACTAGTTCGCACCCACAACAGAGACTAAGCTCTGTGTGAAGCTTAGTGTCCCGGACAAACATACATTAACAGCTCTCCTGCATCTTATGCTAGTATGATTTTTCCTATTACTATTATTAAAACTTTCATCTCTTACCCCTTTTCTTTCATTTTCCTTTCTTTAGTCTAAATATCCAAAGTTTTACTTCATAACATCATTAACCTGTCTTTTAGTTTCACTGTACTGATCATCAAAATTTTTCTTACATTTTCAGACTCATAAAACCAAAGACTAATACTACTATCACTATATTTAAAATTGTTTTTGCTCTCAAATAGTAGTACCCATTGATCCATCGTTGCAAATGAGGCATTTCAGGGCCAAATACCCCTTCCTTTAACCTACTATATAACACTACCTGATCCTCCACCCTCTTTTTTAACCTACTGCTTCTTTCACTCTCCCAACACTCATAACATTTCCTCCCCAAATTTCATATGACTCCCTTAACACATAAATTAGCAACCTCCCTCAGACACTTAATACAAACTATCCATTAGCCCTCTACTGCACCACTTAATAGAGTTAACCAGTTCCAAATAACATCGCCTACATAACACTCCCAATAGACTCCAAGATGACAAGGAAACAACAGAAGATATTAGTCACACACACACACACACACACACACACACACACAAAACAAGAGAAACAGAAACAAATAACCAAACAGCAATCAGACTTAAATGTAATACCTGAAACTGTACAAGTTATGGATTTCCCAGAAAAAGAATGTAAAGAATGATGTTTGTGCTCATGCAACTGCTGAAAGAAGTCTGAAAGGAAAAATCAAACAATAGAAAAGCTATAACCTCATTAGAGAAACAAACAGAAACACAAAAATCAAACACTACAATAAATAGCAGAATTACAAAGCAGGGGTGTCAAACTCAATTAAAAAGCGGGCCATTTGGTGCAACAGGCAAGATTCACATGGGCCACATCACATTTACAAATTTTGTTCAATTTCTATTTTGAAGTGAGGATTCAGGAATATGGATAGGATAATTAAAATACTATAATAGCTTTTATTTAAATATTTATTTTATTTAATGTATTTATAAAACTAAAATTATTGTTTTACCCTTAACTTGACAGTGCTTTCCTTCTACTAGTTTTCACTACGTCTTATGTTGTGACCGGAAAATATAACAAGGTAACTAATAAAAAACACCAAGATTTGGGCAGCTGACAAACGTGATGCACAATTGTAATGGCTTCCCTCTAAAAATGTTCACTAGCACTGCTGCTACGTATGATCATAACAGCACAACCCAGAGTGCTATTTTTCACCTTTTCACTATTGGGATCTCTTTACATTATGTGACACTGAGAGTGGCAGACAGATCGCTTCCAATCATCACTGGAACTAGGTCAGTGCATTTATACACATCCACAGGCCCCCCCCAAAAGCACTGGGCCACATGTATACTCATCTTCAGATAAAGGGTTAACGAGGGAATTGTGTGTACGGTATTGCCTCGATCTCCCCTAAGTGCTATTTTCTTCATAACAATTTTTTTCTATTTTCATTTTATTTCAGAGCATCGCAGGCCACAAAAAAAGCTCCTCAGGGGCTACATGCGGCCGACAGGGCCAGTTTGACACCCCTGCTATAAAGGAAAAGCGGGAGGCTGTAAAAAAAATAGAGATACAGAATTGAAGAGATAGAAACCCAAATTAGTGAACTGAAAGACAAATCTATAGATTCCAATCAAAAGGAAGGACAAATAACCAAAAAATGCAAAAGAGACTGAGAAAAGCTTGATAATAATGTGGGACACCATTAAGAGGAACAACCTGCATCTTGTAGGAATTCCAGAAGAGGAAGAAACAAACAAAGTTACATCCACACAGAGAATAGTCCAAGAGCGCCAGCCAAAGAACTTTGCTCAATGTCTAAAAGAGAAAAAGACGATTGTTTAGGAAGCCAAAAGAACCCCAGCCAGGAGAGATTCTAAAAGGCAAACTCCACGGCATATTGTAGTCAAGATGTCGAACATCAGAACGGAAACAAAAAACAATCTAAAAGCACCTAGAGAAAAAGATCAATTACACACAAAGGTTCAGCAACTAAATATGGTGGTATAATACAATTATTTCAAGACAAGAAAAGCCAAAAGCAAGACCACCATTACAAAAAATACTCAATGAAGTACTGTGGCCAAAAAAACCAACAGCAACAACACACAAACCTGAAACCAACATTCAAGACAATTCCTCACAAAAACCAGCACACACAGAACAACACCCAGAGCAAGGGAACGACACAGGAAGAACAAAGAAACTGAACACAATACACATCCAAACACACGCATATATAAACCAAAATGGTGGAAACAAATACACATACATGTCAATAATTTCACTGAATGTTAATGTACTAAATACACCAGTACAGAGACAGAGAGAAGCTGAATGGATAAGAAAGCAAGCCCCATCAATATGCTGCCTACAAGAAAAACACCTCACAAACAGAGACTTGAAGACATTAAAAATCAGAGGTGGAACAAAAGCATACCCAGCAAACAGCAACAAAACTCAGCAGGGGTAACAATATTAATCTCCAAGAAGATAAACTTCAAGGTAAACAACATAACGAGAAAAGATTGAATACTACATAATGATAAAGGGAAAAATAGCTCAGAAAACCATAACTATAATAGTCATCTATGCACTCAATGAAACACCTTTGAAATACATCAGATCCTCATAGAATTGAAAAAGGACCAAGACACATCGACAGTAAGAACAGAAGACTTCAATACACCACTCTCAAAGAAAAAAAAATGTCAAGAAAAAAGGCAATGAAGACCAAAAAAAGTTTAATAACACAATCAATAAAAACTATCTTGGATGTATGAGCCCCTAATAAAATGTTTTTTAAAAAAACTATCTTGGAGGGAAGATGGTGACTGAGTAACACATACCAGAGGGACTCCACAGAAATCAACCCAGGAGAGCTACTAAGAGGGAAATTCAACACTGCTGGGTCGCAGGAGGCGCATCATAAAGATAAGTAGGCACAGATCCACAAGGTTTGAAGGGACTGGCGGGCCCTCAAAGTTTAGTATTAAGGTAGTAGATAGACATTGGGCCTCCATTCAAGTACTGCCTCAATGCAACACTGTGTTCTATTAAACTGGCATTCCATGATGCTCACCTTCCCAACACAATCGATGAAGACAAATGAGTGCATAAGCAAATGTGGTGAAGAAAACTGATGGTGGCAAAAGATATAGTGTCTAAGGTCTTAAAGACTCAAGGTAAACAAGCGACCATCTAGCTGAGGAGCAACAAAGCCCACATGGAAGAAGCACACCAGCCTGTGGGATTATGAGGTGTCAAAGGGATGAGGTAGGAGCCATCAAAGAACAAAAAATATTATCATTGTGAACGAGGGGGGTGCAGATTAGGGAACCAAGAGAGACTCATCTGCAGACAACTGGACATCCCCTTACAGAAGGGTTGGGGGGTGGGGCGAGACAGCCAATCAGGATGCATTGTAGCAACAATGAAACTTACAACTTTCTTCTAGTTCTTTAATGCTTCCTTCCCCACCACTATCATGATCCCAATTCTAATTTACAAATCTGGCTAGATGAGAGGATGTACACTGGTACAGATAGAAACTGGAAAAACAGGGAATCTGGGACAGATGATCCCTTCAGGACCAGTGGTGAGAGTGGGGATACCAGGAGGGTGGAAGGAGTGGGGGGGAGGGGAAACCAATTACAAGGATGTACATATAACCTCCTCCCTGGGGAATGGACAACAGAAAAGTTGGTGGAGGGCGATGTTGGACAGTGCAAGATATTACAAAATAATACATTGCCAAGGGTTAATGAGAGAGAGGGCAGCGACGGGTGGGGGGGGGAATGAGGAGCTGATGCCAAGGGCTTAAGTGGAGAGCAAATGTTTTGAGAATGATGTGGGCAACGAATGTACAAATGTGCTTGACACAATTGATGTGCTATGGATTGTGATAAGAGTTGTATGAGCCCCCAATAAAATGATTTAAAAAATAAAGATTTATTTGAACATAAAAAATAGATATAACTGATGGCATATATTCAATCTTGTTTTGTTAGGTGCCACCCAGTCAGTTCAGACTCGGTGACCCTATCGACAACATAAGGAAACAGTGCTTGTTTCTTGTGTCATCCTTACACACGTTTTCTCTTTGAGCCTATGATTTCAGTCATGTCAATCCATCTTTTTTGCTGTGCCTTTTCTGTAACAAGCATTCTTTCAGGGACTGGTCTCTCCTGAAAACCTGTCCAATGTCCAACATCTTGCCATCCTTGTATCTAAGGAGCATTCCGGCTGTACTTCTTCCAAGACAGATTTGTTGTTGTTTTTTGGCAGTCCAATTACTTCCAATATTTTTCACAAGCACCATAATTCAAATACATCGATTCTACATTGATCTTCCTTAATCAATGTCCAATTTTTACATGTGAATGAGATGATTAAAAATGCCATGGCCCCCAAAAGACTGGACTGGAAAACGCTCCTAAGGGCCAGCAAACGATCCCTGAACTAACTACAAGCTTTTCTCTTGTGAACTGTTTTGTTCTGTTCTTTGTCAGTGGTTTGTTTTTGTTGTTTTGTTGCCTGGTTGTATACTGTTGCTTTGTTTTCCTCTGTCTTGTTTTCGTGCATGTTAGTGTCTCCACAGGTCTGTCTGAATAGGACAGGCTGGATGAACTATCTGGAGGAAAAACAACGGGACCGACAGTTCCGGGGGGACTTGGGGTGGGGGGGTAGAGGGGTATAAGGAAGTGGTGTTAACAAACCCAGGGACAAGGGAAAATCATGGGACCCCAAATGGTAGAGAAGGGGGAGTGGCAGGCCTGGTGGGAAATGATCAAGGGTAAGGTTGCTTAGAGAAGAGGTATACTCTAGCCCAGGTGGCGATGAAGCATGGTAGTAGGGCAGGAGGAAGGTCAAGGGAGATGGAGGAAAGAGCTAGGAGTCAAAGGGCATTCATGGAGGTCTAGACAAAGACAGGTACATGCAAATATATATAGGAGGATGGGGAAATAGATCTATGTGTCTATATTTATAGGTCAAGTATTAAGGTGGCGGAAGGACCTTGGGCATCTACTCAAACACTCCCTCAATGTATGAATACCTTCTTTTATTAAATTGGAACTCTATGATGCTCACTCTCCCAACACAACGGCTGGAGCCAAAGTGGGTGAACAAGTAAATGTGGTGAAGAAAGCGGAAGGTGCCCAGCTATCAAAAGAGATAGTGACTGGGGTCTTAAAGGCTTGAAGATAAACAAGCAGCCATCTAGCTCAGAAGAAACAAAGTCCACATGGAAGAACACACCAGCCTGTGTGATAGAGTGGTCCCAAAGGGATCAGTTACCAGGCATCAAAGAACAAAAAATCATAGCATTGACTGCACACCTCCATGATAGGATCGCTGAAGACAAATGGGTGCATAAGCAAATGTGGTGAAGAAAGCTGATGGTGCCCGGCTATCAAAAGAGATAGTGTCTGGGGTCTTAAAGGCTTGAAGGTGAACAAGCGGCCATCTAGCTCAGAAGCAAATAAGCCCACATGGAAGAAGCACATCGGCCAGTGCAAACCCGAGGTGCCCAAGGGACCAGGTATAAGGCACCATGCAAAAAAAAAACAAAGATATAAGTGTGTGTATGTATGTGTATATATGTGTATATGTATATATGTATGTATATATGTATATATATATATATCATAATAAATGAAGGGGGAAGTGCAGAGTGGAGACCCAAGGCCCAAGTGTCGACCAATGGAGATCCCCTCATAGAGGGGTTTAGGAGAGGAGATGGGTTAATTAGGGTGTGAGGTAGTATCGATGAAGAACACAGCTTTCCCCCAGATCCTGGATGCTTCCTCCCCCCAACTACCATGATCCGAATTCTACCTTGCAGGGCTGGATAGGACAGAGGCTGTACACGGGTACATATGAGGGTTGGAGGTAGAGGGAATCCAGGGTGGATGATACCTTCAGGACCAAGGGTGTGAGGGACGATGCTGGGAGAGTGGAGGGTGAGTGGGTTGGAAAGGGGAACTGATTACAAGGATCCACATGTGACCTCTTCCCTGGGAGAGGGACAGCAGAGAAGGGGGGAAGGGAGACTCCGGATAGGGCAAGATATGACAAAATAACGAGGTATAAATTACCAAGGGCATACGAGGGAGGGGGGAAAGGGGAGGGAGGGGGGTGGAAAAAGGAGGACCTGTTGCAAGGGGCTTAAGTGGAGAGCAAATGCCTTGAGAATGATTGGGGCAGGGAATGTATGGATGTGCTTTATACAATTGATGTATGTATATGTATGGATTGTGGTAAGAGTTGCTTGAGTCCCTAATAAAATGTAAAAGAAGAAAAGAGAAAAAAATGATTAGGGCAAAGACTGTACAGATGTGTTTTATACAATTGATGTATGTATATGTATGAACTGTGAAAAGAATTGTATCAGCCCCAATAAATTGTTAAAATAAAAAATTTTTTTTAAAAAAAGCAACAAAAAAAAGATGTAAGTGTGTGTATGTATGTGTATATATGTGTATATATATGTGTATATATGTATATACATGCCATATTAAATGAAGGGGGAAGTGCAGAGTGGAGACCCAAGGCCCAAGTGTCGGCCAATGGAGATCCCCTCATAGAGGGGTTTAGGCGAGGAGATGGGTTAATTAGGGTGTGAGGTAGTACCGATGAAGAACACAGCTTTCCCCCAGATCCTGGATGCTTCCTCACCCCAACTACCATGATCCGAATTCTACCTTGCAGGCCTGGATAGGACAGAGGCTGTACACTGGTACATATGAGGGCTGGAGGCACAGGGAATCCAGGGTGGATGATACCTTCAGGACCAAGGGTGTGAGGGACGATGCTGGGAGAGTGGAGGGTGAGTGGGTTGGAAAGGGGGAACTGATTACAAGGATCCACATGTGACCTCTTCCCTGGGAGAGGGACAGCAGAGAAGGGGGGAAGGGAGATTCCTGATGGGGCAAGATATGACAAAATAACGATGTATAAATTACCAAGGGCACATGAGGGAGGGGAGAAAGGGGAGGGAGTGGGGAAAAAAAAAGAGGACCTGATGCAAGGGGCTTAAGTGGAGAGCAAATGCCTTGAGAATGATTGGGGCAGGGAATGTATGGATGTGCTTTATACAATTGATGTATGTATATGTATGGATGGTGATAAGAGTTGTATGAGTCCCTAATAAAATGTAAAAAAAGAAAAAAAAATGCCACGGCATGGTCAGGCGCAATTTGGTACTCAAAATATTCAGTTACCCAAATACATGTCTTCTGATTTCTTTGACTGCTGCATCCATGAGCATTGATTGTGGATCCAATCAAGACAAAATCCTTGACAACTTCAACCTTTTCTCCATTTATCATGCTGTTACCTACTGGTCCAGTTGTATTTTGGTTTACCTTATAGAGTAGTAACCCATACTGAAGGCTGCAATCCTTGACCTTCATCAGCAAGTGCTTCCATTTCTCTTCATTTTCAGCAAGCAAGGTTGTGTCATCCGCATATTGCAGTTTGTTAATATGCCTTCCTCCAATTCTGGTGTCACATTCTTCATATAATCGAGCTAATCATACAGATTGAGTAAGTATGGTAAGACAATATAAACCTGACTAACACCTTTCATGATTTTAAACTATGCAGTATTCCCATGTTTGATAAATTACAGAATGGAGACATAGGTACATAGGTAGAAATTTTCAATTTCTGTATCACTAGCTTGAATGGTTGGTATGTAAATTTGAATAATCACAATTGTTTGGATTTCCTTATATGAGGATAGATTTTGCATCACAGACAGCATTATACTCTAGATCTTGAAATGTCCTTTTTGACAATGCATGAAACACTATTCCTCTTGAATCTATCATTCTCAGCAAGCTACATTTAGATTCAGAATGGCCAATGCTAGTCCATTTTGGTTCACTAACACCACGAATATCTATTTCTGTCTTCCATTTCATTTTTTACAACTCTCAATTTTCCTAAATCCCTACATTCTAAGTTCCATTACTGTATATACTCAAGTATATTACCTGAATATCTGCCGAAGCACCTAATTTTACCACAAAAATTACATTAAAATGTGCTGAAAAACGTGGCTTACCCACATGGAAGAAGCACACCGGCCAGTGCGATCACGAGGTGCCAAGGGACCAGGTATAAGGCATCATGCAAAAAAAAAACAAACAACGATATAAGTGTGTGTATGTATGTGTATATATGTGTATATGTATATGTATATATATACCATATTAAATGAAGGGGGAAGTGCAGAGTGGAGACCCAAGGCCCAAGTGTCGGCCAATGGAGATCCCCTCATAGAGGCGTTTAGGAGAGGAGATGGGTTAATTAGGGTGCGAGGTAGTACCGATGAAGAACACAGCTTTCCCCCAGATCCTGGATGCTTCCCCCCCCACTCCCAACTACCATGATCCAAATTCTAACGTGCAGGCCTGGATAGGACAGAGGCTGTACACTGGTACATATGAGGGCTGGAGGTACAGGGAATCCAGGGTGGATGATACCTTCAGGACCAAGGGTGTGAGGCACGATGCTGGGAGAGTGGAGGGTGAGTGGGTTGGAAAGGGGGAAGTGATTACAAGGATCCACATGTGACCTCTTCCCTGGGAGAGGGACAGCAGAGAAGGGGGGAAGGGAGACTCCGGATAGGGCAAGATATGACAACATAACGATGTATAAATTACCAAGGGCACATGAGGGAGGGGAGCAAGGGGAGGGAGGGGGCAAAAAAAAGAGGACCTGATGCAAGGGGCTTAAGTGGAGAGCAAATGCCTTGAGAATGATTGGGGCAGGGAATGTATGGATGTGCTTTATACAATTGATGTATGTATATGTATGGATGGTGATAAGAGTTGTATGAGTCCCTAATAAAATGTAAAAAAAGAAAAGAGGATAAAAAATGATTAGGGCAAAGACTGTACAGATGTGCTTTATACAATTGATTTATGTATATGTATGAACTGTGATAAGAATTGTATGAGCCCCTAATAAATTGTTAAAATTAAAAACCAAAAAACAAAAAACGTGGCTTACACTCAAGCATATATGGTAATTGGTGTTTTCAGCTATCTCTTTTCCTTTTGAGTCATGTCCCATCAGTAAATGAAGGTCCTGAAGGCTTTACTCATGTAGGGTGTATTCCACCCACATCACAATAGACTCTACTTTGTGAAGGCAGTTCTCCTGGAGTCAGACTGAGTGTCTTCTGGACTGAAGGCTCATCTTCTGGCACCATCTCTGACAATGTTGTTTCTACTCTTAAGGTTTTCTGTATCTGATTCACTCTGTTTGTCTCCCTGTGAGACATTCCTGTTGACAAGCCACTGGGAGCTACACTGATGGAGCCAGGGCCCTGGAGATGGAGGAGTCATATGGAGACCCATGACATCGCTCAGATGCTTCCACCACCACTGGATCTGGATTTTTCACCCACTGGCCTGTGATTTTCCTCATTCAACATCATTGCATGTGTTGCTTGAGTCTGAAGAGGAATTTATAGACTGGTATTGGACATATGGACTAATATCAGACTTATGGACTTGATCTGGACTGGGCAGGGATGTTTTCTCAATATACAGTTGCTCTTTTATATAAAGTTCTTTTTTATACACGAGTGTCTCCCTGGATCTCTCTACCTGGACTAACACACACAACCACCACAGTAAACCTGAGTCATGAATATCCCCGGGAGAAGCAGCTAGATTATGGGCCCCAAATGAACTCTAGCTCCAGCCCAAGAATAGTCAGTTCTGAAAACATGGCCCTGCTCAATACTCACTCACATGAAAAGATCACTGAAGAGTGTCCTACGCATTGTGGTGAGAAAGCAGATGGTGCCTGGCTCTCAAGTGGAATCGTGTTTGTGGTTTTAAGGTGTGTATTCAAATAAAAAGCCATCTAAGTAAGGAGTCCACTAAGCCAACATGGAAGAAAACCAGCTCGTATGAGTCAAAGATGACAGTAAACTCAAATATGATGAAAGAAGTAATATCAGACCTAAAATTATGAACACCCAATTTGTGGAAGGCTATGGAGGACAGTGGGAGCCCAAAATCCATCTGCAGAATATCAAGACAAATTAAGCCACTGGCAGATCTCTAGTTACAGGCAAAGGTCTGAAATACTTACTACCAAACAAAAATCATTGTCATCCTGATTATGCTGGATCAAACTTGGGATTTGATCAGTTGACCTTCTAGATCCATCCTGAATTTGTTCTAGGTGTAAGGATCTCTTGCTTACTCCATGATAAAAACTTCTTCCCTGGCCTTTAAAATATTGATGGTGGTGGGTTAGGGAAAAAAAAATGATGGTGGTGCTTTTTATTTGTCTTTATATATTATTGTCTTATCCATATCATTTTATTTTTTGTTATTATTTCTGTTGGATTTACCAGTTGAAGCACAGGAGTGGATAAATATAGTTAACTGATGAAAGGGTTTCTAGGAGATATAGGGGTGGGTGAGCAGGGATTGGGGAGGGTGAGGCTATTTCGGGAGTAAACAATGAAGGTGGGAGGGGGAGTGAGTACTAGGGCTCAAGGTGATTACACAACTCAATTTAAAGATGATTTAACCATGGGAGTGGGGGGGTATAGAGAAAATATTCTGAAATTGTGGTAATGATTGTACAATTCTTCTTGATATGACTGAACTATTGAATTGTGTGAATGTGGATTAAAGAGAATTTCAAAACTTAAAGTACAATGCTTTCTGTAATATGAAAATATCTATATACCTACAAGGAAGCCCAATTAGTATGACTATTATTCTAATTTAAGAATAAAGAAATTGAATTCTACCAACTTCAGTCTGAACTGATCACAAATATAATCAAGATGCATTATTGATAATTGGAATGAGAGCTGGAACAAAGAGGGACAATAGTTTGAAACTATGGCTTCAGAGAAACAAAAGTTGCTGATTGCATGATAGAATTTTCTGAGATGGACTTAAATGCAATACCTTTTTCAACAACATAATGTGTACTTGGATAGACAGCATACAGAATGTATAGATAGGTCTCATACTGACTACCTCCATGGGAAGAGATGACAGAGAAGCTCAGTAATAGCAGCCAAAAGGCTGACTGTGAAACAGAACATCAATTGCTCACATAAAAGTTCAGGTTGATGTTGAAAATTAAAACATGCCCACAAAAGCCCCAATATGACCTTGCATATATCCCACCTCAATTTTATAGACACATCAAGAACAGCATTAAATATTAACAACACTGATGACAACTGATATGCTGTGGGATGAAATAAATGACAAGGTTATATAATAAGAAAGCAATATGCCAATAAAAAGAAAATAAAGCAGATATCAGAAGAGACCCTAAAACTTGCAGTTGATCATAGATCAACTGTAATAAATTTAAGAAATGAAGTTCACAGAAAATCACAAAGGGCAGATTAATGAGACAAAGTATCAAATATGCAGACTTGAAGTTAGAAAACCAAAAAGGAAGAACACACTCAACATATCTCATGCTGAAGGACTGAAAAAAAAAATCCAAGCCTTGAGTTAAACATTAAGGATTCCTATGGGCAAAATATTGAACAAAGCAGGAAGTACCCAAAGATGATGGGAAGAACACTCACTGTACTGAAAAGTACATTCAGCTATTTTAAGAGGTAACTTCTGATCAAAAACCAATGGTATTGAAGGAAGAAGTCCAAGCCCTATCAAAGGCATTCGCAAAAAATAAAGTTCCTGCAATTGGTCAATGGAAATGTTTCTTCAGCGAAGTAATATACAGGCTCGTCTATGCCTAAGAAATTTGGCACAAGGTTACAAGGCCAACTGAAAATCTGTGCCTACGTCAAAGAAAGGTGACACAACAGACTGCAGAAGTTATCAAACTTCTTATATTAATATCTGTTAAATCAACTTTTGCTGAAAAAAATTCATCAATGGTTACAATCAACAGAGTGCTGCCAGAAATTCAAGTCAGATTCAGGAGAGGATGTGGAACAAAGGATTTATCATTGATTATATGAGATGGATCTTGGCTGAACAAAGATAACAACTGTTGCTACTTGCGTTGTAAAGGTAACAGGGTACATAGATCATAACTATTGATCACATTTGGAAAAATGGGAATTCCTCAACCCTTGATCATCCCTGTACAAACCAAGTGGTATTTGAGGCATTCATTGGAATAGAACAATATGGGGCTGTTTAAAAGCAGCTAATATTCATGTCAGAGCTGCTTTCTTTCGCCATATTTAATCAAAATATATGGTGAAGTAATAATCTAAGAACATATGAAGACAGGCCCAGGATTGGAGAGAGTGTTTATTAACAACTTACAATATACAGATGACACCTCAACTGCTACAGGTGAGGACCTGAAACACTTGCTGATGAAGATCAAGGGTTGCAATCTTCAGTATGGAATACAACTCAATGCAAAGGAAACCAAAACCCTTATAATCAGTAGTCAACATTATGGTAAAGACTAATATTATCTAAAATGTCATTCTGCTTGGATTGACAAGCAATGCCCATGGAAGGAGCAGTCAAGAAAACAAACAGTATTGCACTGGACAAATCTGCTGCACAAGACATTTTAGTGTTGAAGAGCAAGGGAGTCACTTTGAGACTGAGACCTGTCTGACCCAAGAGAGTGTGGCATTTGGGCATTAAGACCAGAGAAGAATGGATACATTTGAATCATGGTATTGATGAAGAACAGTGAGAAGACCAGGGACAGGCAGAACAAGTATTCTAGAACAAATACAGCTAGAATGATCCTTAATGGTAAAGATGACAAGATTTCATTTCACATACTTTGAACATATTGTCTCAAGATGTTGGACATCAGACTTGTTAAAATAGGGTAGTAAAAAAGATTCTCACAATGGACTGATAAAATGGTTACAAGTTCAAACCTAATTGTGAAGAGGCACAGGACGGTAGTATTTTGCTCTTTTGTACACTGGGTTGCTATGAGGAACCAACTAAATAGCACCTAAAAATGATCAGCTTAATGAGCTTTGTCTTCTCTTGATGAATGTTTCTTCTTGATTACATTTCATTGACTTACCTTCAATGCTACCTACTTCTGTAATCTTTTGGATTTTAATTTGCTGTGTTGGTATAATTTCTAATGTTTCATTTATTTTGTTATTGTAGTCGTCCCTGAATTTTCCCAAAGTTTTGTTTGCCTTGCAATATTCTCTATGTAAAATGCCCAATTATTAACTATTAGGAAGTTCCCATGACATTTCTTCCTTAGAAAGGGTTTCTAGATCTTTATTTTGGTGAATTGTTTCTTTGGGTGAAATGAAATTGAATTCTTCAGTGTACTGTAATGGTACTATTTGTACTTAATTGGTGATTATATGTTGTTAGGTGCTAAGCACCTGTCTCCTTATGGGTGTGACACAGAACGGGAATGACTATAATTCTCTGTTCACTGCGGAGTGCAGTTGAGAACAGATTTAGAAGATGTTGGCCACTATCATTAGTCAAAAAGTGGCCCCCACCTGTAGGTAGAACTCCTATGGTAAATGGGTGGGGGGAGGGGGAGGGCTGGGCACCTGGGCTGCCAGCTATTGATATGGGGCAGTTGTCAGCTCATTGTTCTGATCAAACCCTGTTCACAAAACTTCATAATGTTCAACAGCAATGGGTACAAGAAGAAAATCTTCCAATGTTGATTATAGTGATGATTTCACATTAAACACAAATTTCATAATGGATGTGCTGTAATGTCAGTTGAGAATTTACTAGTCTCGTGTCTTCATATTTAGATTTTATTCAGCTTCTTGTAGTCAGCATTCAAATAATCTCTCTATCCTCTCCTCTAAAACTGAGGGTCCCTGGATTTTCATTCGTGTTTTATTTGGTCTTTCACATATTTCTTGTACAGGATCTTGGTAGTGTGTCTGTTTGGGCCAGGTCCGGACCAGGCATCCCCTTGCACCAGCCTCTCAAGAAGACAAATGACCTGCGGAACTTCAAAGCAGCTGCCTCCAGCATGTCACAAAGCTTACCCCCGGGCAGAACACAGACTCCCCCCCAGCGTGCCAGGAAGCAAGTTTGCTGAGAACAAGATGATTTATGGACAGGTCATCTCCTGCTCCGAAACTTGCAGCCGCAGTACAAAGAACCTCCCTTCCCCTTACCGGCCCATATGCCTTTAAGTTCATATAATATGTATATATCCTGCCACCCTAGCACCATGCGCGACTTCCTTAACCTATTCTTGTTGGGTTGCGGAATCCATCTGGGAGTTCTTTTCCCTCAATAAAATCTTTCTCTTTCACTCATTTTTGTCTGAACCCTGCCTCTGTTCTGTGACTCTGTCTCAATCTCTCGGTGTCTATTTAATCTTGGCAGAAGTCCTTCTTGATTATCTTTTAGTTCTATTTCCACATGACTTTTTGGAAAAGCTTTACTCACTTACTTAACATTTCATCATTTCATAATTTAAAATATAGTAGAGATGACCAAAACTACAGCCCCAACAAACACTTATGGGGTTGCTGAGTTGAAAATCTTAAGCAGCACCCAACATGCACAGCAACAACAATCTAAAACTAAGTTTTTATTTAATTAAAGAACACTTCATCATTGTACCTGTTTACAGAATTAGTTTCACATTCAACAATTCTTAATTTGTTTCTTTTGTGACATTAGTTGTAATCCCTTAAACATCCTTTTTGGGTTCCCATTTCACCCTCTTCCTGCCTTCTGAACTTGGCTTGTAGCAACATTTCTTCTCATATGATTGTCAGTATACTTTGTTCTCATGAGTCCTCACAAGTGTTACTATTTTACAGGTCTGTCCAGTATGGCATAAAAATGATCTCTGGGAATAGGTTCATTTTCAGGTTTGACGGATGTTTAAGGGTTATAGTCTTAGGGGGAGAGGGGATTCTCTACCTGTCTTTATCAGACCAGTGAAGCTGGTCTTTTCTCTCCTACTCTGTTCAGGATCTTCGATTTTTACTAGAGTGGTAGCCAGGAACCTTCCAGTTCTCCTCGTCTTAATGTTAGAGAGGTTGTGGGATACAGAAAGGTTTTCCCCAGGTTGTCACAACCTTATTATGACACATGGTAAATGACTGTACACTTGGAGGTCAGCTGCTTAGAGGGTAATCTTGTCACAGGTGTATCCCCAGTGTTTCCCCCTTCCTATTGTGTGTGTATTCCTAGCTCGTCCCCTTCCTGTCACGCATAAACCTATTGTACAGCCCCTTCCTGTTACGCATATGGTTACCTGTCACTAGGGGGCTTGAATGTCCTCAAAATGTATATACAGCATGATTAGAAATATGATACATTTTCTCTCTGTGTGTGGACCTGGCTGTTGAGATCATGGCCGTCCTGAAGGTGAGCAATTGTATACTTTATTTTGTCTGTTGTCTCTTTAATTTTACCCCTCAATTACACAACTGGACCCGTTTGATTGTGGGAGTTGGTACCCCTCAGGAGGTAGGAGTTCATGTGGTCCAATAGTTCTTTAACCTAATTGTTTGGGTCTTTGATTTCAACTCTTTTCCAAATGGAAAGAGACTAACAGTTGGAACTTAACTGGTCACCACGCAAGCTTATAAGACTCCCTGTAACTGCTACTCATCCAAATAAAATGCAAAACATTCGGTTTAAAGACTGTTACACCAATTGACCTAGACAGTCTCCAAACTATGGTCTTTACCCTTCCAGTCCAGTGCCTCAGAACTTGAAGGTGTTTTTGGATATGAATAAGTTTTCATAACTTTGTACCCTGTATGCTCTATCACATACGTGGACATATTGACATATTTACAGTACAAATAAGTATATCAAAATAGTCCCTGCCACACAGGTATACTCCCACAGACCACCGGTTCAACTCATATCTACCTATATATATACATACACTTATAAATTATTATTTGCTTTCACTGTTATTTCAAAATGGTGATTGGTATCTTTAAAAGGCATTTGAATCCAAAAACACAAGTAAATAGATAATGAATGATTGACTACAAGCTAAGCAACTCTAAGAATTGCTGGCAGTTCCCAAAAGCTGAGAAAAACGATATACGGACCTCCCTTATTTCAGAGAGAGAACAAGGTGCTGTCAACACTTGCCTTCAGATTTCTGGCCTCCAGAACCGAGAATAAACTTCCCTTTGTTTTAAGCTACCTTGCTTATGGCATTTAGTTGTTGCTGATGCACAAGTTTATTGATAGTCATGTGCCAGGCTAGCCATTACTGTCTGCCTTCGCAAATCAGATGATAAACAATTGTGGTTACACATTAAATATAGCAAGAGGTCTTACACATCATCGTAACTTGCTTGTGTGAAACATTAATAAATATTCAAGAATCTTGGGCTTCTTGGCTTCACCAGGAATGCTACAGCATCCCTGCCGAATGTAAGACCCATGAGGGTCTGCCTTCTTCTTGTACAGCCAAATGCAACTGTGTTTGGGGGGAAAAGAGGAAAAAGACTCAAAGGTAATTAACAAACCACTAATATAAAATGTTATATATATGGATAGAGATTACTGCAAGGATGAGAATTCTTAGGATTCTAATAAATTCTTAGAAATGAGCACTAAAACTATGTAGTCAAGTAATTCTGGTTTTACATAAAGAATGCCTGTAATTTTAACAATTAAACAGTGGTGTCAGGTAGATGGAAAGATGTACAGATGTCTCCAAGAGCTGGACTCTGTCTAAATGTGAAGCTATGACAGCACATGTTCCAGAATTCCTTGTCTGATTAACTGTTCACACTTCCAACGAGGTAAAAAATGCTGAGGGAAAAAAGGGACACAGAAAAGAAATTATTGGAAAATAACCTCTTGGATTATATTTTACATCAATAAAAAACAAACTAATAGCTTATTTTAAAATCCCAACAGTGATAGATCATAATCAACTCAACAGCAACAAGTAGTTAATAAGGAATTAAGTTAACTTTACTATATTTATTGCTTTATTCAAATTTTGTTAAAGCTATTGGTATTTTAATCAGAATTACTTAAATGAATTGTATAGTTTAAATTAAATTCAATAAGAAACTTGTAAACACAGAAGTGGTTTTTTGCCCAACTTTAATAAACCCTGAATTTTCCAGGAGTGTAACTAGTATATTTTTTTTTAAAAAAGAAGAACTTATGAATTAAGGACATCAGGTATAATGAATAACTATACAGACAACTTACAACAAAGATACAAGAGATCTAGTAAAACTAGGTAATCTTGGAACCTTGAGCTTCAGAAGAAATTATAGAAAAGTGGACTGAAAACTAACTAGAAGATGAAGGGAAACAAAAGTGGTGCAAGAACAGACAGGTGAATTGTCAGCTAGCCTGACGCATTCCATCCAGACAGAAGCCTGGCACATTGGTAGCTGGCACTAAGAAAGGATCCTCACTTGTTTCCCACACCCTCCTGATATCACAATTGCCAGCCCCTACCTTCACCCATACACCAGACAGAGATATCCTTGTAAGTCCATTTCTGCTTGAAGACAAAGCTATGCCCTCATGGTTTAACATCCCCATGCCTAGAGATGGTTTATCACCCCCATGCCCAGAAATGCTTGAGATTCTCCTCATAGCACTAGCAAAAAATACAATGCTGGATCCCTCGCTGCTCTTGGACACGTGGAAAGTTCCCCCATGATTAGCCATTCTGACCCAGCTGCTTCTCTACCAGAAAGATTCCCCTCAGCTATCACCTAAGCTGTAAAAACACCCTACTGGATCAGGTGCGTGGACCACAGAAAACAGATAGGCCTGCCAAGCTCCATCTGGAATCAATATTCAACCCCCTAGAGGCTGTGACCTATACAAAAAGGTCCTCACCCCAAGTTTTCTCTTTGTTTTTCCTTTTCCTTCACTTCCTTTTATTTATTTTAATCACTTCTGCACTCTGCTTTCTTCTTTATTTCTGCTTCTACTTCTATTCTTTCCATTTTAATTTACTTTTCCAGTTCCCTTCCTTTCCTTTTTTATGTTTTGATTAGCTTCTCTTTTATTTTTCTCTACCTTGGTTTTTGACACACACACACACACACACACACACACACACACACTTCTAGTTATTAAATTCCTTTCACTTGCTCTTGTTTGTCCGCTGTCTCTTGCTGGTTTCTTTTTCAAAAATTATTTCTTCGTTGGCATTTTTTTTTGTCCCTTCCTGTTCTACCTGACAGTGGACAGCAATCGCAGGCCTAGCCACCTCTATGACTGTAGTCATACCTATACAGTGACAGACACTACATACTCCTGTACCACCTGATCATCTTTACGTAAGTGAGACCACCAAACAAACCATTGCTAACTGTGCTATAATAACAACAAACAGTACCACACACATTCTCAAATTATCCTTTACAACAACCAGTAGATAGGTGGAGTGTCTGCAGTCTCAAGATACTAAGATCAATTAAACACAAAAACACTAATACTACAACATCTCAGTGGCAAAGGCAATTTAAGTTTATATGAAGAAACAAGACAGAACAGCTGAAGCACATGACCAATATAGAGCTAGAAGACCTTTTTTCAGGAAGAAAAGGCATTGAAATTACCTGATAAACTATTAAAAATTATACTTTTATACTATGAATGAACCGGGAGAAAGGAAAGATTGCGAAGCTAAAGAAAAACTGAACACACACACACACAGACACACACACACACTTTAGAGTAATTAGGAAAGCACTAAAATAACACATCAATTGAAACTAGAAACTGTACACCACAGCAAAGAGAAATTCAGAAGATTAATACTAAGATGAGAGAAACAGATAACGCATTAGAAGAGCAAAGGACTTTGCGAGTAGAAGGAGGCAGGGGAAGGGAGTGGTAAGCAAACAACGCCAAAGACGGGAATAACTAAGGAATTAAAATCAACAATGAGGAGGACATAGAGATCCTGGTGGTGTTGGGGTAACAGCAATTTAGCTGAGAAGAACTACTAAGGTGGAAGGGTGAGTGTGATGGTGAGGTAGAAGAAAGGTAAAAAGAAACAGGAAAGATCTAGGAAGCAAAGCTATAGATAGAGGTATAAGCATAAGTGTGTACCTATGTAAATACATTAATTCATAAAAATAGAGGTATTGGTCTATGTACATCATATATGGCAAGACATTGATGTAGTAGATGGACTTTAGGTCTCTGCTCAGGGCCTGCCTTCAATACAAGAATACTTTGTTCTAAGAACCTGGCATGTTGTGATGCTCACCCTCCTGGCATGATCGGTGAAGACAAAATGGGTGCACAAGGAAATGTGGTAAAGAAAGCTGATGGATTGCCTGCAACAATGATGCAAAAATAGAGCGATACTGGGGATGGTTCAGGACTGGATGGGGTGTGCTCTCTTGTCTAGAGGGTCACTGTGAGGTGGAGCTGGTTCGACAGCACCCGACCACAACAACAACAGAAAACTAAGACTGGCTCTGACAAGTGTCAGATGCTGCTCACCCAGGCTTGGACATTAACTTTCCATCGCATTAAATGTAATCGCTTGGTGTCAGAGTTGGAGAAGCTGCTATTCATACTCTAGTGATCAAGTGTTATGTGAGAAAATTACTTGTACATTTACTAGTTTGCTATTCATACCTTATTTCAGTTTAGCTTAATAACCCATTCCCTTGTTTTCTTTATCTCTGGGGAAAATAAGTATCACTAATTGGAGCAGGATATGTGAAAGTACTGCAAAAATCAAACACACCATGCTAATATTAAAAAAAAAAAAAAGAAAGCTGATGGTACCTCTTCTATCAAAAGATATAGCATCTGGGATCTGAAAGGCTTGAGGTTAAACAAGCAGCTGTCTAGCTGATAAACAAACCCACATGGAAGAAGCACACCAGCCTGTGTGATCATGAGATGGGATCAGGTAACAGGCATCAGAAGACCCAAAACACACACACACACACACACCCCCCCCCCAAATCCATCTGTAGATAATGGAACATCTCCTTGCAAAAGGGTCACAAGGGATGAGTCAACTAGGATGCAGTATAACACCAATGAAATATACAATATTCCTCTGGTTCCTTGAGGTTCCTCACCCCCCACTACCATGACTCCAGTCCTGCCTTTCACTGCGGGCTAGACCAGAACATGTACACAGATACAGATAAGAGCTCGAGACACACACTGAATCAAGGAATAACAATGGAAGTAGTGATACCAGGAGGGCAGGAGAAAGGTGACTCCAATGATTGACACATAACCACACCCCCACCCCAGGGGGACGATCAACAGAAACCAAGGGTGACGGGAGAGAGTGGTTGGTTAAGATATGAAAATAATAATTTATAATTTATCAAGGGGTCAAGGTGGGGTGGGGAGGGAGGGGAAAAAGAGGGACTGATATTTTGACCCTGGCCTCTAAACCCCTGATAAGGCCTGACCGTGGCAGCCTGCTCTCTGCTGGCTCCTCTAAGCCCCATGTCCATCACATGGCTGGTTCATTTTCTGTCAGCGCCCACGTAACTGACATATCTCCCCCACTTGCCTGAAAAGACAGCCAGGAGATCACCTCGCTAGGGTTTGGGATCAACGGTGGCCCTCTCTCCTTTGGGGACTGCCTACACCAGCGGAGCTCTTAACACTGGTCTCACTTCATGCCCTGCCTTGCCCTAGGGGCTAACTGACCCTGGGGCACAGCAAGGCCAGTATCATCACAAGGGCATAAGGACTGCACCTCTTGGCCTCCTAGTACAATCCTGCCCCTTGAGAGTCCCTGGGGTCTAATAGTAAGGGCTCAAATAGAAAGTAAATGTTTAGAAAATAATCTTGGCAACATATGTACAAATATGCTTGATACAATTGATGTATTGATTGTTATAAGAGCTCTAAGAGCCCCTTTATTAGTCTAGGTACTTTGGAGAAGTAAATCTACAGCAACTTGTGTATAAGAGAGAGTTGTATGTAAAGGTTAAGTGCGCATCAAGAAAATATCCCAACCCAGTGCTGCCCAAGCCCACAAGTCCAACATTAACCCATTAGTCCAATAACAGTCCACAAAGTCCTGCTCCATCTCACAAAACAGACACAATGATGTCGACTGCAGAGGAAAGCTGAGTCAATGAATATGTAAGCATCTCAGCGCTGGCAGGGGTCTCCACGTGGGTGCTCCAGCACCCAGGGCTGCATCGGGGTACGTTCATGTGGCTTCTCCCTGGGGATGTCTTGCAGGAAGTCTGTCTTGCAAGCTGAAGCAGGGAACTGCGAAAGCAGTTGCACCCTGGTGTGACCACAAAGCAAGAGACCCGAGAACTAGAAAGGTGAGGCTCACTGAGCCATTTATCCCTCTGCCCTTCAATTAACCCCACATGTGTTTATCGGCCAGGTTGGCACAATAAACTAACTGAGTCCCCAGTAGTATGGTCTTTTTATTTTAAAAAAGAGCAAATGGACTAGAATTGAATCAGAGAGAGTTCATCAGTGAGATTAAAGAAAATCTCTCAACCTAATTTGGTAAAGGAATAATTTTTAAAATAGACAAGAAAATCTAGAGAAAATCACAGAATTCTGTGGGACAACATCAAGTACATTATGTGTGATTGGACAAAAAAACAGGAAGAAACAAACAAAACAATCAAAAGAGCAGAGAGAAGGAAACTTCCTTAATATATCATGACATGGTAAAAAATGTACTCATGAAGCTAAACAAACCAAAAGCAGGGCTGACTGAAACAAAATAATCATGACATATCATGATGAAAGTTACAAATGACAGGAATCCTGACAGCAATTGAGGAAAAATAAGTTACTTAAAAAGAGGAACTGAAAACAAAAATTGTCTTAGAAAAAGTGCATCCAGAAGGCTCTGTAGCAGAAAATGACGAGACTTGGTTTAATGTACTTTGGACATGTTGTCCAGGGAGACAGACCTTGGAGACGTGTCCCACGCATGATAAAAGTACCGGGTTTTAGAACCGAGGAAAACCTTCAACAAGATGGATTGACACAGTAGCTGCATCACTGGGCTCAAAGATAAGAACAATAGTGAGGACTGCACAGTATGGGGCAGGGTTTTGCTCTATTGTCCATAGGAACACTGAGTTGGAATAACTCCACAGCACCTTCCAATAACAGCAACAACACCACCATCTATCATACACGAACACACTGAAGCAGGAAAAGTAAACATACATATTGAAAAGAGAAACGAGTCATGCAATTAAAAACTCCCAATACATTCAAAGAAGAGTTGACACCAATTTTATTCAAACCATTGTAGGACATAATAAAAATGGAAAGTCCCCAAATTCATTTTATGAAACTTGTAAAATCATTATACCCAAATCAGACAGAAACATAGCCAGGAAAGAAAATAATACAGCAATATCCCTTATGAACATAAATGTAAAAATATCTCAACAAAACCCTACCTAATAAAGCCAACAATAAATATCTCAGTAAAGTAAATCATCATGACCAACATGAATTCATAACAAGGGTGCAATGATGGTTACATATTAGAAAAACAATCAATGTTATCCACTATATAAACAAAACAACAGGAAAGAACTTTATAACCATATTAGAAAAATTCAAATCCTACAATCCTGAGAAGAAAATGGGACCAACGGTTCCAGGGGATAAGAGAAAGGGAGAGCTAGGGAAGGGGGAGGGGAGCCAACAGACCCACGGACAGGGAACAACAAGAGATCTAAAATTGATGGAGAGGAAGGTGTAGAATGCCTGGTGGGGTTAGATCAAGTGCAATGTAGCTGAAAGAGGAATTACTGAGAGCCAAATGAAGGTCAAACATGATAGTGGGACAGGAGGAAAGTAAAGGGAAATAGAGGAGGAAAGGAGGCAAAAGACATTTTTTTTTACATTTTATTAGGGGCTCATACAACTCTTATCACAATCCATACAAATACATACATAAATTGTATAAAGCACACCCCTACATTCTTTGCCCTAATCATTTTCAAAGCATTTGCCCTCCACTTAAGCCCTTTGCATCAGGTCCTCTTTTTTTCCCCCTCCCTCCCCGGTCCCCCCTCCCTCATGAGCCTTTGATAATTTATAGATTGTTATTTTGTCATATCTTTCCCTATCCGGAGGCTTCCTTCCTCCCTTTCTCTGCCGTCCATCTCCCAGGGAGGAGGTCACATGTGGATCCTTGTAATCGGTTCCCCCTTTCCAACCCACTCACCCTCACTCTCCTAGTATCACCCCTCAGACCCCTGGTCCTGAAGGTATCATCCACCCTGGATTCCCTGTGTCTCCAGCTCCCATATGCACCAGTGTACATACAACCTCTGCCCTATCGAGTCCTGCAAGGTAGAATTCGGATCATGGTAGTTGGGGGAAGGAAGTATCCAGGATCTGGGGGAAAGCTGTGTTCTTCATCGGTACTACATCGCACCCTGACTGACCCATCTCCTCTCCTAAACCCCTCTATGAGGGGATCTCCAGTGGTTGACAAATGGGCTTTGGGTCTCCACTCTGCACTTCCCCCTTCATTCACTATGGTATATATATATATATATATATATATATATATATTTTGCATGATGCCTTTGGCACCTCGTGATTGCACAGGCTGGTGTGCTTCTTCCACGTGGGCTTTATTGCTTCTGAGCTAGATGGCCGCTTGTTCACCTTCAAGCCTTTAAGACCCCAGACACTATCTCTTTTGATGGCCGGGTACCATCAGCTTTCTTCGCCACATTTGCTTATGCACCCGTTTGTCATTGGTGATCGTATCATGGAGGTGTGCACCCAATGATATGATTTTTTTGTTCTTTGATACCTGATAACTGATCCCTTCAGGACCACGCGATCACACAGGCTGGTGTGTTCTTCCATGTGGGCTTTGTGCCTTCTGAGTTAGATGGCCGCTTGTTTATCTTCAAGCCTTTAAGACCCCAGACACTATCTCGTTTGATAGCCGGGCACCATCAGCTTTCTTCACTACATTTACTTGTTCACGCACTTTGGCTTCAGCAGTTGTGTAGGGAGGGTGAGCATCGTAGAGTGCCAACTTAATAAAAGAAAGTATTCATGCATTGAGGGAGTGCTTGAGTAGAGGTCCAAGGTCCTTCTGCCACCTTAAAACTAAACCTATAAATACAGAAACATAGATCTATTTCCCCATCCTCATATATATATTTGCATGTACATGTCTTTGTCTAGACCTCTATAAATGCCCTTTGACTCCTAGCTCTTTCCTCCATCTCCCTTGACTTTCCTCCTGCCCTACTACCAAGCTCCATCCCCACCTGGGTTACAGCTATACCTCTTCTTTATGTAACCTTACCCTTGATCATTCCCTACCAGGCCTGCCACTCCCTCCTCACTACCATTTTGGGTCCCATGTTGTTCCCTTGTCCCTGGGTTTGTTAACACCACTTCCTTACCCCCCCACTTCCCCTATCCCAAGCACCCCCCGGAACTGTCGGTCCATTGTTTTTCCTCCAGATAGTTCATCCAGCCTGTCTTATTTAGACAGACCTGTGGAGACAATAACATGCACGAAAATAAGACAGAGGAAAACAAAGCAACAGTATACAACCAGACAACAAAACAACAACAAATCACTGACAAAGAACAAAACAAAACACATCAAGAAAGAAAACTTGTAGTTAGTTCAAGGATCGTTTGTTGGAGGCAAAAGACATTTATAGAGGTGTAAATATACACACATATATAAAAATATACTTATATAATGATAGGGATATGGGTCTATGTTCATATATTTATGTTTAATATCAAGGTTGCAGATGAATATTGGTTCTCTATTCAAGTCCTCCCGCAACGCAAGAACACTTCCTTCTAATAACCTGGCATTCTGTGATGCTCACCTTCCTGACATGATAGCTAAAGTCAAATGGGTGCATTAGCAAATGTGGTGAAGAAAGCTGATGGTGCCTAGCTATGAAAAGATACAGTGTTTGGGGTCTTAAAGGCTTGAAGTTAAACAAGCGGCCATCTAGCAGGGAAGCAATAAAACCCACATGAAAGAAGCACACAGCCTGTGTGATCACAAGGTGTCAACAGGATCAGGTATCAGATGACCCAAAACAAACCATCATATAGATATGAATTGGGGGGGGGGTTGGAGTGGAGACCCAAGGCCCATTTGTAAACAATTGGACATCTCCTCACAGAAGGGTCAAGTCAGTCAGGGTGAAGTTTAGCACCAACAAAATACACACTACTCTAGCTCTTTAATTGACCTTGGCACCCCACTATCCTGACCCCAGTTCTAGCTTACAAATCTGGCTTGACAGGAACATGTACCCTAGTACATATCAGAGCTCTTGGTACACGGAATCCAGGACAGATAAATCCCTCAGGAACAGTAATGGGAGTAGCAATACCATGAGGGGAAGGGGAAGATGGGAGAGGAAGGGGAGAAAAGGAAAACCAGTCACAATGATCGACATATAAGCCACTCCCCACCTGCAGGGGACAAGCAACAGAGTAAAGGGAGACTGCAGACAGTGTAAAATATGAAAATAATAATAATTTATAATTTAACAAGGAGTCATGAGGGTGAGGGAGGGAGGGAGGGAGGGAAATAAAACAGGAGCTGATACCAAGGCCTCAATTAGAAAATGTTTTGAAAATAATGGTGACAACATATGTACAAATGTGCTTGATACAATTGATATATGGATTGCTATAAGAGGTGTAAGAGCCCCTAGTAAAATGATATTAAAAAATACATCTACCTCTCCGTCTCTCTGCCACCCCGAGTGTGGTGGTGCTCCGACTTCACCATGTCATCTCATAAGACTTTCAGGATCAAGAGATTCCTGGCCAAGAAACAGAAGCAGAATCTGCCCATTCCCCAATGGATTCGAATGAAAACCGGTAATAAAATCAGGTACAACTCCAAGAGAAGACATTGGAGAAGAACCAAGCTGGGTCTGTAAGGAGCCCCCTGAAGGATGGCACGCATGGCCGCATTTTCCCAGGCTCAAATCATGAATTAAGATTTTTGTCCCCATCTGAGGAATTGAACTTCAATCGGCAAATAATCTGGTTTATTCCTTGTTTTTTTGCTTCCTAATCAAGTTTAACAATAAATAATGTAAGGTTGTTGTTGTGAGAAAAAAATACATCTATACTACTATAATACCTCAAGTAGAAAAAGACAGAAAATGGGGTAAGATGGCCACCATATAACAAGCCCGGGAAGATGTGCTCAGCAACTACCAAAGAGTTTCCACTATGAGAGAGATTCTGCACTTCCTGGTAGCAAGAAATTCAACTTAAAAGCCAAGTTGACCCAAGTTTCTCAAAGTGGAAAGCAGCAAGGCCTGCTGACAGACTCCCCTTTACGGATGAGCAGCAACATGAGTTGCTTCTACAAGCATCGTGATTCTTCGTGGCCCCTGAGAAAAGACAGTCAGCCAGCCAACCCTCTACCTCCCTGGCCTCTAGGGACACAGATAGCTAGCAGATCACTTGGGCAGCTTGGTACACACATGCTCAGTACCCAAGGTACGCTTTGTACCATTTCCCCATCTTCCTCCTCTTTTCCTGCTTTGTTCTACAAGGCATTCCATCCCGTGTGCCAGCGCCGTGATACCGCATACATGTACACACAGACTACTAAAAGAGCAGGAATCCCCACCCACAAGGTAGCTTTATTATATATATTTTTGGATTTTGTACTTTTGTTCTATTTTAATACTCTCTCTCTCTCTCTCTTTTTTGATCTCCTACTTCCTCTTCTGGAGTGACTCCACCCTCCTGAGAATCCACATTCCTCCCAGGAAGAGACAGGTCTGTGTATCCCAGCATACCCACTCTAGCATGGGCTTTCCAGGACCTCCTAAGTGCACAGATATGCTCACATTCATTCACATTGCCACAATAGCAGAATCTGGTACCCACAACCATACCCAAGTCTTTTTTTTTTTTGATCCTTGTACTTCTATCAATTATCTTTCTATTTTCTTGCTGTTCTCTCATTAAATATCTTTCCATGAAACCTATTAATTGAGATTAACTCTCTGCCCGCAAGTGTCAACTCACAGTGATCCTATAGGACAGGGTAAAACTGTCCGGTGAGTTTCTGAGACTGTAACTGTTTATGGGAATAGAAAGTCTCCTTTTTTTGGCGGAGCAGCTGGTGGTTTTAAAATGTTGACCTTTCGGATTACAACTCAATACATAACCATTATATGACCAGAGCTCCTTATTGTGATTACCCCTCTGAAAATATTTTCCCATTATTTTTGCAAGTCTGTTGGCTTATTCACAGTCACTTATTACTATCATTACTTTATTCTTATCATTACTTTTATTTTATTCTATTTTTCCCAGCCACTATCCCCACTTAGGCACCTTTCCCCTTCTTTTCATTTCACCACTGTATGTTTTCCAGCTCCTATTAGAACTCACCTGTGTCACTAGACAAACTCTACCTCTGTATGACCAGCAGCTCACACACCACAATGCTGAAGAAACAGCAGTCAAGCACAGAAAGCTTCCAAATTCAAGAAAAACAAACATGAACAACCAAGTAGCACTCAAACCAATGGAATAGTCTGAAGATGTGATTGTGAACCACCAGTAACAGAATTCAGAAGAATGATGCTTAGGTCAAGAGATCTGGGGAATGTTCATGAGAAAAACAGAAGAAATTGAGAAATTAAAATCCTTAAACCAAAGGATTCTAGAAGACAAGCAATGAGATAACTGAATTAGGCAACATAGTAAAAGGCTAGAGGAATAAAATGGAAAAGGAAAATAAAATAAATGAGCTTGAAGACAATTACCCTCACGACAGTAGACAACAGAAGCAATCAACAAAAAACCCCGGAAGCATCCAAATAAATCCTGTAGGACACTATCATAAGAACCCATCTAAGAAAAGAAAAAAGAAAAGAAATGCTGGGAAAAGAACACTACCAAAAAAAAATCTACAGAGAATAGTACAAGAAACCATGGAAGAAAATTTCAACACACTATTCAACAAGCTGAGAAGAATGGACAACCAAAGAGAAAACATCAAGACATAAAGAAAAGGAGAGAATCTGAGGGCAGCTAGAGAAAAAGGAAAAGTCATCTACAAAGGAAAGTTGATAAGGATAAATTCAGACTTCTCAGCAAAAGACCTGCAGGCAAGAAGACAATGGAATGACATATATACAATTGTGACGGGTGGAAGGGGGGGTGGGGCGGAAGGAAGCCAGCCAAGAATATTATACTGAACAAAAATATCCCTCAAATACAAGGGAGAAATAAAGGTTATTTCCTGAGGAGGAAAAAATAAAGGAATTTTGAATTCAACAATTCATTTTCTCAGATCACAATGTTATAAAACTGGAAATCTACAACAGAAAGAAAAGGAACAAAAAGACAAACACATGGAGACTGAACAACATACCATTTCAAAATG